>NW_027185307.1:7052155-7302155 GCF_022577435.1 Embiotoca jacksoni
GAGCCAGATCCTCTTCATACACAAAGAACCATTTCTTGTACTTCTATCATTCATGAGTGTGCTCACGACACATTTGTCTCTTGATTCCACGGTAATTTAAAACTGGGTGTTAGGAGAGGTTTACACGAGCTATAAAGTTTAATTAGTCTGGAAATGCACAGTCCATTTTGTCAAAGCTGTTGGCATCACAGAGATATCCACAAGCTACCCTGTTGGCGTCGGCGCCATGACCAGCCAGGTAAAAGAAGGAGGTCACATGACTGAGCAAAAAGAGAGACAATGTTTGCGTAGGCACAGGATTTGAGGTATTGGTCTCGTGAAACCATGGATTTCCAAATTTACTGATTTTGAATTAGAATGTTTCTGATAAACATTTTAAGAAAAATTCTCCTACTTTTTAAGATAATTTAACTATTTTAAACCCCACTTGGATTTGCTTGAAAATCTGAGTCTGTTGACTCTTTAGAGATGCATGGTTCTTGCAGATCAGAAATAATACAAAAATATGATGATTTTATGGACTACGATGCATTACTGTAGATTAAAAGAACCAATAGTACACAGAGCAGTTAAAATTAGCACAACCTCAATAACCACAGCACTAAAATACACAATAATGCAACAGTAGGATTAATCCAAAAGCATCAAATAAAATAGTAAAACACTGATAGGGAACATTAAATGCATAATGTGTACTTTTACTTTTGATACAGTTCATGTTGCTGATAATACTGACATACTTTTACTCAATTAAGGTTTTGAATCCCTGACTTTATCTTGTACTAGAGTATTTTCACAATGTAGTATTGGTACTTTTACTTAAGTAAGAGCTATGAATACTTCCTCCACCAGTGTGGATGAGAAGTTAAAGGGTGAATTTGAGATACAAGTGTGCTGTGAGGCAATGGCAATATTTGTCACCCTGGGAGGACAACAAATGGAAAAACCTTAACAGACAGACACGTGTTTGAGTCGTTTTGCCTGTAATTTCTATATTATGATACAATATTGCCGTGGTTCTTTTGGGATGGTTTTATGGGATGTTTTTGGGATGCCTTTTATGATGGGGACAATCTGACCGCTGTCCCCCATGTTAGTAACTTATTGACAATTAAGGACAAGTTTAAAAAACTTTTCTCAGGCCTCTGTCCACTCTGTCTTGTCTCTTTCTGTCTGTCAGACTTTGTTAAAGGGATTTAAGGGGAATCAGGTGCTTTTTGGTCCCTTCGTAGTTGCAGACAAACATCGATACACAGCTCACATTCACCCTTGCCAGCCCCATGGCCCCACCAGCTGAAGTGGGCTCATCTCTAGACAGCATTAAACACAAAGGATACCATCGTTTATACTGTTTGTTTTATCTCCTCATTTTGAATGTGGAGATCACATCTCACCTGGCTGGAAACGGTGTAAAACATGATATTTGTTGACGTTTTCAGAGTGTTTCATGATTCTTTATCATACTGTACTGTGTGCAGCATAAAAAACTCTGACAGCTCAGGATTTCTTTTCAATGTTGACACGGAAAATAAAAACACGGGTAGCAAAGTGAAAACAAGACAGACAGAGGTGAGAGGACCCTGCAGGTTGAGTGTGGATACAGTGAATGCAGCAGCATGTCATTACACCACTTAAAAAAAAAAGGAAATGTATTGCATTTTTCTCCATTATGGAAAAACAAGGTGGTGTTTTGTGTGTGGTAGTTGTGTGTATTTGTGGTCTTTGGGCCTCAGAGGCTTAACTCAGAGGCATCATACAGATACTCTATCAGTTCAACTGACAGTGTGTGAGAGAGATGCATGAAAAAAGAACAAAAATGTAAAGAAAAGACAACTGAATGATTGAAAGGACAGAGACACTCTCAATGAATTGAGAGTAAAATCGTATAGAAACAATAAAACTTAGATTCCTTTGAGAATGTTGTGAACCAGCTGGAAAGAAACGACTCTGAAAGGTCAGAGTCACTGACAAACCATGATATGATGGAATCAATAAAAGTAATGTGCCCCACCAATCCCCCACACGCCGTAGCCCACAGCCAAATAATTTAAGTATCTAATCTATATTCTGTATTTTTTAGGCGAGGCTTACTGCTAAACAGAGTGTAGCCTACTGCAGGACAGCCCAGTCACAACAGTTTCTTCTGGTGATGTTTTGAATCAGCTCTGCACTTTCTAACTTTAACTTGCACCCACAAGGTCACACACCAAGGACCTCCCTTGTCAGTTGCAGATCGGTTTAAAAAAAATAAAATAAATGAAGAAATTGTGGATAGAGCGTTGTTATGAATAAGAAATGATAAATTCATGAAAGATTTAGCCCTGTCTATACTGAGATTTTAGGTTCTGACTTTGTGTCACTTGCAATGTACCGTGGCCTCAGTGATGACTTCAGCTCTGCGGCTGAGCAGTTGAGACCTTTATTTCTTTTGCGCCGTAAGCAATTGTCGTGGTACATCAGTGGGCCGGCAGGACAAGATGACGAGGTGAAGGTGTGTCTGTGACACGTAGCTGCACTGTCAGTGTGAAAAAAAAAGCCTCTTTCTCAGAAACTCTGAGCCTCTTCTCTGAAATCTGACAGCAGTGTTCGGTCTCATGTCTGACGTTTTGGGGAATTCAATTGTAACTAATGAAGATATGATAAAACACTGACACCTGTCTGATGGGAAAACTCATCCTCACATCAAACAGTCAACATAGCTATGGGTTTGTCACAATAACTGATTAAAGAGCTCTCGGCTCAAAGGACGATGGTACATCAGGTCAAGGTTAGTTTGTACTGCTTTTTAAAAGTTTTGGATATCTGGTCTGTTTTATAAGTGAAACTTAAAAAAGGGCCTCATACCTAAATGACATATAAGCTCATGGGTATTTTAGGATTTTATATGTTAAGATTTGGCAACTAAAGCTACTTGGTAATGATAATGGAGTAATGCTCAAAGTTAGATGACATTTGCTGTCAATTCAGCAATTGTCTCCGTTTTTTTTTTTTTTTAAATGGTTAAAAGGACTTTTGGACCAGTGCTATCAACAGTGACATTGACACTAAATCTGGCAAACTTTAAGGTCTCTTTATCAACTTAAGAAAGTACCTAGCAACTCTTTTTCCTAGCGGAGAGTCACTAAAATTTCTCAGGGAATGTGCTTTCTTGCAGCAAGTCCTCATACTTGTTGCATGGATGGACCTCCAATCAGAAGGCCGTTGTTTGTGTCATGTGTGAAAACAAAAAGTCACCGACGACCTATTCTAACTTGCATAATGTATTTTAAGTACGACACTTATGTCAACAAATGTAGTTATTTTAACCCAAACTATGATCGTCTACTAAATCTAGGAAGGAGGAAAAACTCCTGTTAAAAAGGAGAAAACCTCAGACAGCACGAGACAGATGTGAGCGTCCATCTGCCCTGGAGAGCAGAGCGAGAAAAGAGCAGCAGAGAGATACAATTCACAGAACACATTTAAGCTGCATTTTTTATTCATCCATTGCACAGACATTTGACTGAAGCTTAGTTTCAGGCCTCCAGACTAGTATCCTGTGTTTTACGCAACTGTAGATGACCTGCAGCTTCATAATGAACCTGAACGCCTCGTATAGAAACAGGTGGAGGACTAGAGCTGGTGCTGCTCATGCTACGCCTTTCATAAAGATACAGTGCAACTCTTTTTAAGTCCATTATCATTTTAACGGCCAGCAGAAATTATAAGCTACAGTGTCTACATTCTATTAAGCTGCTGCATGCAAAAGAAATTATTCATTATTGAATATCTTATCTCGGGACATGCATTTACGAAATTAGAACACCTCCGAGGATGCAGTGAAAAATGAATAAACACTCTTTTGTAATTAAGCTATTGCTTTTCCCTTTATGTCCTCAGCCAGATAATGCTTCCATAAATGTAGCTTTATATTTACAGACCAGTGTTCACCTACATCTGGTGGGAATGACACATGTTGTCGTACCTTTTTGAGCCCTCACCTTCCACGCAGGTGTTTATTTTCTTTAATTATAATCATGCGGATATGAAGTGAAAAGAATTGAATAAACAAAGCCTTGAGCAAAAGCGTGGATTCTATTTACAGTGGATAATTGGTATGGGTATGTCTAGACTCTAGCCTATTAGACACAGCTTAGCCGACCACGCCACCGCTGATGCCATTGCTTGTATTAATCTGAGCAAATAATGAAACGCAGAATGAAAGATGCACCTGAGGCAAATCTGTGGATTCTCTCTGAGAATAATAAGCAAAAAACAAAGATGACAAGCACACTGCAGTGATGCATCAAGGAAAGAGCGCGGGTCATGCACTGATATTCATCACATCTGTTAAAAGATAGATGGATCTCTCATCTTCCTCTCGCAGCACTGTCTCTGTGTTTGTGAGAAGGACATACGGAGCGTGGTGTACATACACAAGCATTTGTGTGTGCAGTTATGTAAGCGAGGCTTTGTGATTGGGTGTATCTGTTGTGTGTCCACCCACATCCGCCCGTAATCTTCCCACATTTTTCCCAGATTTTCTTTTGTCCTGGTTTGGACCAAGACAAAAAAGGAGACAGATTCATCACTCCTGAAAAAGCTCAAATGAAAAAGTCAAATGTACAAAAGCTGCTGTCTCTTCATATCCTTGTGACTTCAAATACTTTTGATTTGATGTGGTAATCTCTCCTACATGTGATAAAAAAAAAGTAAAAAAAAAAAGAAGTTTCAACGTTGGACTACAGAATAATTTACATAAACTCACAGATGCATGGTGGTCGAGCTGAAAGCTGATGTTTTAAAGCTTTGGAGTCTGGCGTCGAGGTTAAGGTCTTTTTTTTAAATGCGTGGTGCATGAACATCTCTTTCATAGCCGACGACCAGAGCATAAAATGCAGAAACTATAGCAATAAGCAGATACATTGCTCACAAACACAACTAATGTGTAATTACTTAAATACATATTTTCGTGAAATCATCTCCTAACTGCACTACACCAAACAGAAATTGTCCAATCATAGTCGTAGCAGTTGTAAGCAGGCATGACAGGCCTGTCACATACTGAAATGGTGTGCATGTGGCTGTAATAAGAGCGATAACTGGAAATAAAGGTCGGAGGGTTAACATGGCCTTTAAAGAAACAAAAACAAAACATCAAAATGCTAAGAAATGACATAAACTGAATCCTGATGTAACAGAAGCTATAACTGCTAGCATGGCCAGCTTACTACTTACACTAATTTCAGACTGTTCCGGGGTCATCGAGTGCATTCAAAACTAACTACAAGCTAAGTATGTGCCATACCGTGTTGTTTACATTGATTGGGAATGATTTGTAATATGAAACAAAAACATCAATATTGTAAAAATGGCTATATTCCGATTTGTTAACGTACATTACCAAGTAATCTACTTACTTACTTACGTAAAGCAACAACAATCGTGGCTAAAAGCATCGCGACGGTGAAGAAGTTAGTTCCACAAAGCAGAGCGACTTCAGTTGTGTGAAAGGGGTTTGGTGGCGAAAAATCAGATTGACACAAACACCGTTAGGTTTTCCCAAATATTTGAAGGCAAACAGTTTATGGTTTATGTTGACGTAAAACGCTATTAACCTTTTGTCTTGCAAGTGTGTACTCTTCAAATTGATAATAAAATAGTTTTCAGTATTTTTTTCATGTTATCAACAAAATTGTTATGGTGGAAATGCACTGAAATATCGTCTTACTATTTTACTATTACATTGTTTGGTTGAGTTACAGGTTACAATAAAAACAGCTTAGTTCATGACAAGCACATGCACTGGGTAGAATATCTCCACTTTTTGGAAGTTAGCCCTGAATGCAACTGAGGTTTAGATTGACATTTAAAACTACTCAAAGTCAAAATTATTGATTTGAAACGTAAACATAAAATTAAGTGAATCGGAATCTGCCTTTTTAATCTTTTTTGTTTTTGTTTTTAATCGCCTGAAAAGCCTGCTTCTGTCTCCATCTGTCTGAAATCTAGGACCCACTATTTCAAAGATCAGAAAGATTTAACGCAGTGAATTGGCTACTAGTAACGCAAGCTGCATCGCATGCTGTGCGAGAACGAAGAGCTCGACAACAGCAACTGTGGGAGCGGGGCGGTCAGTTGTCTACCAGATCGTTCAGAACTGTTTTCACAATAGGAAATATTGTGTGTCTGGAATGATGTCTGATTGGTCTCATGTTGAACCTCTTGCCCGTTATCCCTTCCTCGAAACACTCGCCAAGAACACTTTCTGATCTCGCTTCTTATTTTTCTCCGTCTCATGTCGAAGCCTTCCCAACAGTTTCTCTGTCGAAGGTGAGAAGTGTGTGAAAGCTTGAAGGCTGTCACAGCCTCAGCCTGGACCTCCCAGAGGGCAAACCCCGGTGCTGGCCGACGCGGCTTCTCTGCCATCGCAGCGAGATTGGGAGTCTGCTTATTGACCCTGTATATCTCGGTGGGCTTTAACATGTTGGTTTTGAACGATGTGGCTTAAAATCTCGACTGCCGGCAGACGGGATGAGTAAACACAAAGCCTGTTCATTCGCCCAGCGGTAAAGGTTTCATACACATCAACTGTTAGAGAGCCATGATTAGTTGCAGATGAATTGATAGGAAGACTGAAAATTATCGATTTTATTTTGTATTTCTGCGTTTCCCTTGAATACTGAGAAAAAAAACCCCACTAGAAATATACAAATACACCGATGTATTTCATTGTGAAATGTCAAGGAATTTCAGACATTTTCTGAATTATTTAGCCAAAGTCAGACAAGCTACTGTATTTTTAGGTACTTGACAATCTTATAGAAGGGTCAAAATAAAAATGACAAATCTGAAATTATGATATTTTTTTATTTTGACACTTCCTTTGCTCAGAATATCTACCACTTTAAAACAACATACTTAACATACCAGATGCCCTGTGATACACCATAGGCGCCATTTCCCTGTGAAATGATAGCAGTGGTGGCTGCTTTCTGCTTTGCCTTTGAGGGTCCAGTAACATAAGCAGTCACTTGAAGGGGATGAGGAATCTGTTTTTAATGATCCCTAGAGACGGACGGTATATTTACCATAATCCCAAGCCGGAGGGAGCATCAACTTCTAATCACCTCCATCTTCCCTTCCCCACTGCAGATAGAGATCAGTGCCCATTATAAACCTCATAAAGTACCAGGCTTTAAGATGATTGTCTCCCTGTACTGAATGTCTCACACATACTGTAGGAAACACTCCTTTGTACCCCGGTATGTTCACACCTATTGTTCTCTGAGACATGTGATGGTATATAAAAAAAAAATTAAAAAAAAATTGTACTAATTGCCACGTTACAGTTTTTAAATATCATTATCAAAGTAAATCTATTTATGTTGCAAAAAGGACGCTGCATCATACTGAGGGACTGAAAGCTATTGTTTTATTTTGTCTGCATATTATAGCTAAACAATTGAGAAAATGGCTGAAATTCCTTGACATTTCACAATGAAATACATCAGTGTATTTGTATATTTCTGCACACTGTTATGGTGTCCGATGCTGTGTTTATGATTTCATTATGCAGTTAATTACACAAACTTCCAAAACTTAGATCATGAACGTTTGCTGATGCTATAATGTCACACATAGTACCTCTTTAATCAAACAATAGTTGAGTCTGACTTCATTGTCCATTTTGACTTTGGGAACAACACGTTCTTGATATTATCATCTTTTATTTTTTATTTTTTATTCTGCTTTTATATTAAAGTTTTGTCATGCAGGACTTCACCTACACTTGTGCTGTGAGTCATTAATCACTCCTCTGAGACCATCAGATGTTATTTCCATCATTCGTATAGTACTGAATGAATGCCAGTCTTTTCAGTATCTGCTCCGATCGACCACTTGGTTGTACTGTCTCACTTCCCCGTTCAATAGTGTGACGTCCCTTTACATAATTACATATCTAGGTAATTGCTGTATCATGTGTGTCATTTAGTTCATCCAGACAATTAACAACTGCTCCTGACTTTGTCCATATGTTTTGTAAAGTGTCACATGTGACCGCTGTTTTTTAACAGGTGTAAAGGCGGAGTGAAATATTACCAGGTCAGGGCCACTCATCAGAACACGATGTGGCCAAGTTAAGTTTCTTCAGAGAATAGTAATTGGGTTATACTTAGGTTTGTACAAGGAGGAGAACATATCACTTCCTGGAGGGAAAATTGTTGGTCCACCATATTGGCAGATCAAGCGAATTAATCCCTTCTTTATTCTTAATCCCTTTCCTTATCATAAGATTATGAAAATCCAGATCCCTCCCTCCTCTCAGATATTAAATTGCACCCATAATATTACTCCTGGCTTAAAGAGAAAAAGAGGATGGGGAGGAGAAAAAAAAAAGAAAAAAAAAAATCAGCCCAGGCCTTCAGCCCTCGCAGATCGTGGCTCAAGTGCTCTTTGTTTTGAATTTCTTTCAGTATTTTCTAATTCCTCCACTCTGTGAGCCCAGTCCACGGCTCCATGCATAATGTCAGGAGGCAGCCAGGCTTTGGTATTCAGTAGTTGACAATCTGCTTAAACAGAAGCAAATTGGGAAAAAATAGCTTTCAAATGCACTTTCATTCCTGTGTGCGGGAGAGAGGTTGAGGCAGGGTTATTTTCTCAGCAGAGGGCATTTTGCTCCAACAACACGTCAGCCTCTCTCACTCTCACCACTGTGTGTGTGTGTGTGTGTGTCTGTCTGTCTGTGTGTGTGTGTGTGTGTGTGTGTGTGTGTGTGTGTGTGTGTGTGTGTGTGTGTGTGTGTGTGTGAGCGCGCAGTGCAACAAACTCAATGAAGTAATTCTAAGCCTCTGCAACTTCATTCAGACATTGGAAAGATTTAATGGCACAGTGTATTTTTATTTGTATATTTTACTCACACATACAGACTTGTGTTATGCTGTCATGTCATACATGCAGATGTTTCTCTCTGTAGAGTATATTTATGAAGGTGCAACCTTTCTGCTATTGGTGATAATGCTGTTGATGCTAAATATAGGAGGCAGTCATTAGAGCAGCAACCAGAAATTCTATTATTGATTCGTCTCCTGATTATATTTCCAACTAATTGATTAATACTCATCTCTGTTCTATCTGAATAGCAGTCTAAAATGTAAACACATTAAGCTTCACTATAGTATAGGACAACAAAAGGCATACAATTGCCACATTTGACGACCTGGAACCAGAAAATGTTCCACTTTTTTGTTTCAAAATTGTTTGTTTTCAAATTTTGTTTCAAACTTACAAACAGTGCTGCAGCTTCTCTTATACAACCTCAACTACAACATTTGTGATTTCTTTTTTTTTTGTTTGTTGTGTATCTAGTACATTTTTGTACAGCAAATAATTATATTTACACTTTATCATTGTATAAATGTGTGTGTGGGTGTGTGCATTAAATTCCTGTTTGAGATGCAGAATATATCAACGGCAGTTTATTTCCTTTCAGAATCAAATTCCTAACTCAGATCATTTAAATATGAGCGTACACTGTACATTGTTGGTAACAATGATGGAGTCCCTGTTGTGTTCTAACAGTCTCACAGTGATAGAGAGCAGCAAAGAGCTGCGTGCTCACTGTGTGACTCACTTTCCGTTCAGAGGGAAAAATGCTGCTGACAAACCACTTTTGGGAAACTGAAGGACAAATCTGTGCTTAATGCACATTTCTGCATAAAATGACATCCATTGAAAATAAAGTAACCACCTAACATTCAAAGCACCCAAGTACATAAATATAAGTTTATTTTTAGACTATAGAATAAGGATTAGGACTAACAAGAGGTCTTGGCATGTGATTCCTGATTTTGAGTGTCTTCAGCCAATAAAATAATGAAGTTAAAAAAAGATCTTCATTGGACGTCACTATCAGGTGCTGTTACTGTAGCCCGCACGTTGGCACCTTTGTGACAAGAAAAGAAACGACTCTATATCAAATCGTATGAGCACATCCTCTGCCACCTTTTGTCTGGGGTTAAATTGGACATTAATTAAGCGTTTGACTCTTTACAGAGGGCAAACAAGAGAAAGCTGCAGTACCTGCCATCGGTGGCATGGGGCAGCTCTATGAAAATACTGCATCATTAGCACATTATTAGTGTTTCGAAATGTCACACAGCCACAAAGGGGACAATGAACTATAGCGGAACAGCCTTCATGTCCGAGCCAAACTCTTATTTTGTGTCAGAGTCCACCGTGACCTCTCAGAAAGTCACACCGGAGATCATTATTAACCTTCTGCAGAGGGTGGTGGGCGGTGGAGTCTGTGTTTTTTTTTAATTTATTTCTGTCTGCGTGTGTTTGCTCATATTTCTGTTTTTGTGTTACTTGTGTGTATGTGAGAGAGAGAGGGAGGGGAACACAGAGAGAGAGAGGGGTGGCAGAGAGGGAGAGAGAGAGAGAAATGGAGTGTACTCATAAATCAAGTCAAGGTCCAGCCATTTGCCGGTGCCACGGCAATTTTTTTTTTCTCCCCAACATGTTTCCCGACATTTGACGCTGTCATCTTCTCCTCTTTTAATCTCATCAACCTCAACAAGTAGAGGCGGGGGTGTAGCGGGGGGGCTCTGCAGTGGGCTGTCCGCTGTGTCAGAAGAGGTCTGTCGATATCTCTCATCAAACAGGAGCTGATCAAAGACCCGCCTGTGCCCATGCAGGCAGAAGGATTAAGCCACATCATGCACAACCTCCTTGATAAAAAAAAAAAAAGCCTCTCCACACGAATAAAGAGATTAAGTCAAGAGTTAAATCTAATTCAAGGGGAATTGTTAAAACGGGTCCTTCACGTTGTGCTCTACACCTGACAAGATCTGTGTACAAGTGTGATGCATTCGTAAGCTTTGTTGCACGTTAATAGTAACAAACTGTTTTCTGGGTGACTGAATGGGATACAATCAGATAAATTGTATGTTTTCAGATGCTGTAGTGATTTATAGATCGTCATGACGCTTGTTGCTGATGAGGGATTTGCAAGGCGAAGTCGGTTCTTTTATTTCCAATTTGACTAATAATAGACATATTTATACACCGTGGATTTCTAACCAGAAGCTTGCAACTTGTCTTGGTGTGTCTTGTGTAGCAATCTTATTTGTTCACATAAAATAAGCTTATTTAGCTGGTTTTGTGTAGCTCAGCTATGTGAATAAATGATACAGATGCTGCAAATGAGGTCATATTTACTGTGTACATGAGAGGACTCCATATAAACAGCCCCCTCGTGTGGTATTCACAACGTCGGAACTTGAGTTTGCGAGTTGTGACGTGTTTGCTGACCTTCATGGAAATAGCAGGCCATGGAAGTAGATTTTTCGTTGGATGTTAAGCTAATATATTGTAAGTTTAGTCATATGGAGTTTATTTTCTTAACTTGGATAACAGCCTATGTCTGAAGAAAATGTTGATATTCCCAACGGCTTCATCGTTTCCTTCTGGGCCTTTGCATTTCTAGCATTACGTAACCCGCCTGTTTGTTTGCTCAAATGTTAGCCTGTGTGGCTTTTAGACACTGACCATGTTGCTGTTGCCCAGCAATGGTGTTCTTACAACTTGACCAGTTGAATGGGAAGCACACGGTGCACACAACTTCCCGTGTTGTAACCACAAGCTTACAAGTTCCATCTGAACACAGCAAGAGCTTCATGAGTAGCTCTCTCATGGCTGGCTTTCATTTTGTCAAAGAAGCTCAGAGAAAAAACGGTTGGAGACCCATATTATACACATTTAAAAAGTATTAAATATACTGAATGCTGACACAAACCCCCAAGTTTAACTGACTTATATACACAGATTTGTATCACCCTTTAAAGGATTACATTAAAGGGACCAAACTTTTACATAATATGCGATATTATTACCTTGTCCTTATGGCAGTAATGCACCGTAAAGAACAAAACTTTAACCTGCTTTAACGAGGTTCACAGAGACGATGCATGTTTGAATATAAAAAAGGTAGACTGGTATCCTTGAAACCTTTCCAGTAATGGCAGACCAAGGCTCTCCGTGGGCCAGTGAAAACATTATCATTACCGGGCCAATCAGCAGGTGGGATCAGTCAGGCTTTGATCCGAGGGCCGGGCTTTGCTTCTTCTGATCCACTCCTCAAAAAGCATTTATAGGCTTTGAATTGTCAATCATGTTCATGTACAATATCAGCCTAATGTTGCGCTACAGCGCATTTCATGGAGTTGTTAAATTGCAACATGTGAGTGTTTAAGGAGACCCAGTAAACCAAACAATGTCCTGGAGACACCTCACTTCTTTGAAATGACCTGATGCAGAATCTAACTGTTGGACTGGATTGTTGTATTTATCCCATGACTATGTAATTCTCTTTAAGTGGCATAAATAAACACAGGCTATAGCCAGAGATGGAGTCTGGAGTAAGTCCATTTCACTGCAAAGCACTCACCTTATTGATTTGTTAAACAGTCTTTCCACACCCCTTAGTCAGTCGTAAATTGTATGGGTATGAATTCATTGTGTACTGTACATCATAGTTACCGTAGTTTCTGTAAGGAGACAGGAACATGAGATTTATGCCCTCTGTGAAAATTTAAGTGGTTGTTCCTGTTATGACAATGACTGGTCGCAGTCAACTGGTCCAGTCTAATCTAATTTGGAGACATCTGAAAGATAATGACAGGAAATGACCAGTCACGACTTTTCTCACAGAGAAGCAGTGCTCATTGAATGGGATGTGGCTTTGAAGCTCTCTATCTTTGATGTAAACACAATGCATTAAAAAAGGCAAGAGCCTGCTTGTTTAATTAGGTAATGGAGAGCAGATAGCCTTATTGGCCTTTATTGACTGATATGAAGCTCGTTTCCATCTTTGTTTAACAGACATCAGAAATGAATGAATTGCCAACAAGGACTTTGTTTTGGTGTAGTGGTGCATAACAATAGAAAAATGAATGAAAGAAAAGTAAGAGAAAAAAAATTGTAGCTACAATTTTACTGTGTATTACTAATAGTGCACTATAAACAATAAGCGAAATACGTTTAGCAATTCAAAGAATAGTGACAGTTGCATTGATATATTGTGCCGTGTTAGATGCGAAAACTATTGTTCACTGCATGACAAACCTAACTTCATAAATGATAACAAGACTACAGTAAGTCTTCAGCTAGTGGCTCAGTGAAGCTGAACGCTGATATCAACATGCTAACAGGCACACAATGACTTTGCTAACTTGCTTAGGATTTTACATGTACAATGTTTACCGTCTTAATTTAGTGTGTTAGTATGTTAACATTTTCTATTTATTTTGCAAGTTTTTTGTGACAAAACCAAAGATTTGGTCCAACTGAAATTGGTACTAATTAGGTTTAGTGATCACCCCAGTCATTAGGATTTATCCACTGGAAACCACTAATATCTGAACCACGTCATTTTAATCCATCTGATAATTGTCAAGACCATTTCATTCAAAGTTCAAAGCAAATCAGTCAGTTAACTTCATGGTGGCTCTAACAAAGTCATTTGGATACATCCCCTGGGAATCATGAATGTCTGTACCAAATGGTGTCCCAATTCACCAAGTAGATGTTAAAATATTTACCCGGATAAGACAAAAACTTTGATCTGTTGGTAGTGCTTGAAGAAACACGAGAAACTCACCAAAGCTGTTAGGATTCTTCCTCTGGGCACCATGAATAGCTTCACAAAATGTCCTCGCAATCTCATTCACAAGATTTTGTAACATTCCACTAAAACAATATATATTTATAACATCATTGTCGCACAAGAGGAAAAGTTGTGGCATACTCACCAATCATCAAGCTTTTTTCTCTGGCAAACCATATTTCTGAAACTATCAGGTCAGAATTATTCACAAGCTGTAGATCATATTTTGCGTATATGTGATGTTTTAATTACAGACAAAACTGTTAACAAATTACTACGATACTGCAGTCTTATCAAAGCACTGTGCACAACAAGTCATGCTATGGCTAATAGTCAATATCAAAAGTATGTAATCTTGGCTTGTGAAAAAGAGCTGAAATCTCATGTGTAATGGAACGTCTGGACCAAACAGTTTTCACCAAAATGTTGGCTTGGTCATGGCTGCTATTTGTCAAACAGTTTGTGCTGAGATGCATTCAGATTCTTCCCGGGTATCTTTTACAGCAGCACTTTACTGTTTTTCTTCTTTTTTTATTTTTTCCTTTTTTCCCCCCTGATTTGATCTTTTTTTCACTCATCTTTCTATTTTGGCCTTGCCATGCAATTACAGCAGCCATTAGTGTCTCCATTCTCTCCCGAGCCCTCAAAAAAATTCCCCAGATCAGTGTCATATGGAGAGGAGGGCTGAAATAATCTCCGTATGACATGCGTGTAATATACCAGCGATGAAGGATGATTCAATATTTATTCACACATGTTGGAAAGCAAATAACTTTAGGACTAATAATGTTTCACTTGTCTCCTTTAGTTACACGCAGACCAAGTTTAGCTGCTCTTCAACTGCTTTATGAGATTCAACATATTCAATATAAATCAGAGGCATTTAGACGGAATATCTGGCAGACAGGTGAAAATATTTAGTCATTGTGGGCACAAGTGAAAATCTGTTATTTATCTGTCAATAGCTGCAAAGAAAACAACATATTTCAGACATAACAAGAAAAAGCTTGACTTTAAAGGGCCCTTTTATTGCTTTGTACTCTGCTGTCGCAGGACCTTGTATGACAATCCTTTTTCTCTCAGTATCATCATACGTTATTTTTGTGACCTTCAAAGTCGTCTTGGCATAAAGAACGTGTACATGAAGGGATGTTTACTGGGAGATGACAGAATGCACTGAGGTGTTTGCGTGATATTACAAAGGAAAGAAACTGAGTGATCACGCTGTTGTGATGTGTTGGTGCCAGAACACCGGCAGACAGTTGCCAAAAACAACCGTATTCTGTGATAGTGATGCATCGCCCCAATACTAGACATGGAAACACGATCACCACTTGGTTAGGTTTAGGCACAAAAAAACACTTGATTAGGATTAGGAAAAGATTATGGGTGGGGTTTCTCATTATGGTGGGTTTGTTCCGTCCAACCACCCCTGACCTTCTCCTTATGAGAACTATATCCCATTTGTACTTAGTCACATGGCTTTTTCCAACCTGACTCGTCACGGTGCATGACACATGAGGCACCTCGTATGTATCTGATGGCAACAGCTGTAACAAAATAGCAGTAGTTGCCACCCTAGGAATGGGCTGATTGGATGCATTCAGCCACCCCCGACCTCCTACTTATATGGACTTTGTCACTCTTTATACTGCGTCACTTGATTTCCTCCTTTGCCATCACAATTACTCCGGCCACCAGAGGATGCAGTAAATGTCGGCACAAGTCGTATTAAGCTGCTTGCACAGATGAAACATACAGCTGTGTTTTAGGGGAGGACAATCTGGATCTACATACATACACCGTACAGTTGCATTTGTGTGCAAAAGTTTGGGCACCCCTGCACAAATGACATGTAAATAGAATCATGTTCCAATAGTTCATGAGTACTGCAGATGAGAGCATCAAGCAAAACCTTGCAATGTAACGTTGTCAGAAGGCTTCTTATTTAAGAAAGACTCATGCGAACCCAACATTTCAAAGGATGTCAGGCACTAATGAGTAGTCATTCATCACTGAAAGAAAAAAAAAGCGGGAAGATTATTCTTGAAAGTTGCTGAACTGCTGTGAATGACCAGCCATCATCATGAGGTATGGATGAATATCAGGTGGCGTCATGGGCTGAAGCTTGTTTTCATGACTTCAATCACTAGGCCCATTGACTTTAATTCAAGGATAGAGAATTGTTGATTCTATTTAAATATGTCAACCCATGTCTTGTACAGCACATTGGGGTCTAAAGCAATACTATTTGTATTGTTATCTGTTTTATATCCATTTAAATACCTTTTTTTGATTTATACCAGGAGTTGGCTGGACATGGACTCGTTAGTAGTTGTAGTAAATTGGCAAGACTGGTTCATTTGTTAATATGGAAGTGACTGAACAGAATTTCTTTAACCACATTTTTAAAACTGAAATTGGAAAGCATCAGAAAAAGGAAACTGTGGGTGGGTTGATGGATGGTATCACTTCCACTGGAAAATGTTAGAGGTGGTGATCTTCAAAGAAATTTGATGGCTATAGGACACCATATATCTGGTGTCAAGCGATGCCATGTGCACAAACACTTGTGTTTTGTTCTAGTTTCAGACCATTGCAGTTGTCATGTTCCTGTCCAGCGCCCACATTGTTTCAGTACTTGTGCCCATAAGTGTGTTGGGGTTAGAATAAGGTGTGATCAGGTGCATTGTTAGTACATTGCTATCTTGAGGCAGCAGAAAGCAATGACCAATTGACCAACAAAAACCTGGTCTTCAGTCAATGGCGCAGTATTTTAATGGAGCATTAATACCAGGGTTACCAACTTTTCTGCTTTTGGCGAGAGACACTAGCTTTCAGGCTCACATGCTGTTCAAAATCATGTCACACCAAATAAAAAAAAACGTCAAAGCCTCTTCTTACTGGAAAAAATATGTATTTTATGCTATGGCCAAAACACACCCATGATCAGTTGATTAGAGTACCACACCTTTGAAACATGTACCTTTCTTTGCTCAGATTATCTGCTCATATTTGAATGTTAACCCCAACTTTAAAATAAAAAAAAGAAGCTGAGACTCTTCAATGGAAAAGCTGAAACAGAATTTAACATTAGGTCTTATTGCATGACTTTTTTTCTATAAACAAGAGGTTGAGTATAATGAGGGAAATTGTACTGAAGATAAAGAGCTCTCTTGACCATAGTATATGCACTTGTAAGACAGTCCCTGAATTGACCTTGTCAGGACCTGATACAGTTGCCTGGTTTCAGTGTGCGATCATGAGGAAAAAACAACAGCTACATCAGCCTACATCAATCCAAAATTCTGGTTAAAACTAATGAGAATTTCTTGGATATAAACTTCATGAAACATCTGAACATTGGACTTAAGTAATAAACACTCAGAAGACTAAAACTTTGCAAAAGCACGTATTTTCTGTGCTTTTTGAAACACATGTCAGTGGACATCAGAGAGGCGGAGTTCAGCTGATTGTAGCTATGTGAGTATGTATGTGGGTCCCTTTTGTAAGGTAGCACAATGACCAGCTCAACCAGCGCTTTGGTAGATGGATATTTCTTGGTCTTGATATTCCCTTTTCTCATTAGTGTGGTATTTTGGTGCAGAGTGCACATGGTGGAAGGAGAGGTGAGGTGAGTTGTTGGTATTTTGATTGAAATTGGATTTTAGACCGAGACCCCCTGAGATTAATTAAACATTCTCCAACCAGATGCATTTTAGTCGGCACCTGGAAGTGAAGTTTCAAGTGGTTGAAGCAGGAATTCATTAAAGCTGAATTTATTTGTTTACATGCCTACTAGATATCCTGGTAAACTCACAATCTCTACCAAATGAAAATATTTGATAACTGAGGATGTGCTTTACTGTCCTGTCCATCCATTTTTCATCTACACTGTACATAACATGTAAGTGTAGAGATTTTTACCAGCGTTCTTGCCCACTGCCATACAACCACCAGAAAATACAGATAAACAAATAGTTAATATTCATGACAGAACCAATTTTTCAAAGCCAGCCTGTTCAGAAATGTGCGCCCTCACACGGACATACCGCACGTGCATGCTCATAAACATCCTCTGGATTTTTGTTTTTGCTGCCTCTGAACACTTGTACAGAGGGGGAAACATTTCCGCATCAAAGTCTCTGCTCTTTCTACTTCTGTCAAGTAAACCCAGTGGGATCCAGGGAAAGAGCAGTGGCGCTGCTCTCAAGTGAAGGTTCATGCTGCTGCCTGGCTTTCACAATGAAAAGCAAAGCATTAATTTTTTTTCTGGTCGTCGCTTCTCTCACTGTTATATGGAAATGGCACTTTGTTTTAGGTTCTTTGTTTTGGAGATACAAAAAGGGCTTTGATGGAAATGAGAGTTTAAGATAAATGGTGGAGCCTATTCGCGATGCCTCAGGGAGCGTTTTCAAAAGTGATCCCATTGAAATTAATGCCATTTTTTCCCCCCCGCTTTTATTGTAGAACAAACTGTTCCCTGATGAGCCCATTAAAGAATGTATTTTCTCATGTAAAGTTGAACTAAATAATTTTCTTTTCATCCTAAAAGCTCATTGTTGTCAATACCTTTTTGTTCTGTTGTCTCTCATGCCTTTCTTTTGAAGTTCAAAAACTCTGCGGCGAAGTGGAAACTTCTTTTTTTTTGTGTAATGTTTTCTGTAATAAATCCAGTGGGGGGGAAGCACTTGTTTTTCTTTTATCAGACTGCTCGCTGATCTTTTTGTGCCTGGGCCAGTGAATCCAATCAAAACGTGACCCTTAAGCCCTTTGATTCCTCCAACAAAAGTTGATGGTCTTCCACCTTGTAAGCTGCCTATCAGATAATAAGGGTGACTTGAATACCAGCCGGTGTGCCACAATGAGGGTGGTCCTGGTGTTTTCACCTGACGCCCGACATGTCTCTGCCGGCCCTGTCTCACTGTTCTCTCCAGGGAAATCTCCCGAGAGCAGCTGTCCTTATCAATGCGCCGGCTCCCCGTTCACTGCCTGTCTGGGCCGCATTCTCCATGACAGCAGCACTGAGGTAGCGGTAATCTGCCAAGACTTCAACAAAATTAAACCGCCAACCAGGCCACCGGGGGAGAGGCAATGGGGAAAGATTTCCTGCTCACCGTGATATGGCACCAGAGGCCACAGACATTAATACGGCATTGCATCTGAAAGAAATAAGCACAGCTAAGCGTACAAATCTGGAGCCCCTAATGCCTCCACTGCTGCTTTCCACTTAAAGGGCAGTTCACCCAAAATATGATAAAAAAAAAAAAATAAAATAAAGAAAAAGGGATTTCTTTTTTCTTTCCACATGACTGTTATCTGTCACTCCAGATAATGTTGCAATATGATTTGCTTGGCTTAGTCACCTCAGTATAATGGATTTTAATGCAACACTTGTGTCCGAAGCGTAAAATGCAAGAGCAGCGTCTTTCTTAAAACACGACACGGCACCATGTTGAGAACAGTCATGAGAAAAGTTGATAAATTATTAAATTCAACAGTGTCGATGATACAGCTTATCACATTTGTTTTAATTTTGTTGGAAGCATGTGTAATTAGAGTCCTGCTGATCCCGTAGCTACAATTCTGCTCTCTGCTGTGCGCTGAAAATACTTTAATGGCATGAGTGTGAGCCTCAAATAGCGACCGGAAAGACAATTTGCACAACTCAATTTTTGCTCAGACAGGCGGGGACTTTTTTTTTTTTTTTTCAGCAGTCCTTTACAGGCAGTCGGCAAACACACCTGTAACTACAACTTATTGAACAGTAATGTCCATAACCAGGTACTTCAGCTAATCAACTAAATTTTATAAAATACTCATATATAAAGTAGTTTTAATTGATTAAATTATGAATGGCAGTTAATGGATTAACAGTTCATTTTAAATATTGCAATTTCAGTTCTTTAGATAAAAGATTCTTAACATCAGTCAATTCGGTTACACCGGTGTGCAGAGATTTTTACAACTTCAAAATTCACAAAACACACTAGAACATGAAGTTTCAGATTGCAACCAACCTGAATTTACTTTCCCTCCCACTCCTCTTCAAAACATTTGTTAACTAGTGTTTCATTTGTCCCTTCTGGGCTATGTTAGAAACATAGCATGACCTGCTCCCCATAGACTTGAAGGGCTCATTTTAAGGTAATGAAAACCCAGTGATTTTAAGTTCCAGGTGATTACACTACACTACATTACACTAATGAAAACCTGCCAACAGATCCAACTACATCCAACACACTGAACCTTTGAAGTGCACCTTTAAATCAAAAGTGACACACTGAAAAAGAAGAAACATATCAACAATATCTACATTTAAACTGTTATATTAAAGAACAAATTGCTAACAAGTAGATTTGATAATCTAAATCAACATTACTTCTGCTTGAGAGCAGCCTTCTTAATATAATCTTAATTAATCAGCATGCAATGATCAGCTATTTAAATATTTGCTATTGCTGAATCTGCATATAGACCACTAATAAATCCTGATGTAGTTTGAATCTGGAGCTAAACAGCCTATAAGAATATCCCCAATCATGTGCTCCCTATACATGGTATCTGCTGTGTTGTAGTTAAAAACACATGCGGCGCCTTACATTCTGGATTTTAAACACTTCACGTCACGTTAAACTTTGTTGCTCACAGTGGAGGATGAGCGTCAGTTTTCATTTGGTTTAAGTAAACGATGAAAAAAAGAGCACCACCTGCAGAAATTTACACATTCACATCATACACCCAAAACACAAGCACTGCTGCGTGCGGAAGAAAAAGGGAGAGGAGAAAAAATAGAAAATTATAGTTGACCTGACACATGCAAGACAAAAGCAGGTCATTTGTTTGTTTGTTTAAATCTCACCACCAGGAAACGGGTACTAAAAATACTTGCCAACAATTACTTTAATTTTTTTTACAGTACTATAAAAGACCCAGAAAGGACAACATTAGCAACAAGAAGTGGAATATTTTACCATCGCACACAGTACCAGTCTAATACTTGATATTTTGTATGACCTCATTGCAATAACTGCTGCATTTACAGGTCACAATTGCATCACGTAATCAAGACACTTCCAAAAAAAAGGAGTCCACCAATATTCTGAGTTGATCAGGAAGAATTTCTGTTTATAGTTTTTACAAATAAAATGTATCATTATCACAGGAAGCAGCCTGTGGGTGGGCGGGGTGGTGAATCAATCCCACTAGAAAAGGTTAGAGATGATGAAATACCCCCACTGATGGATATAAAACACATAATGTTTCCATACGGTGCTGGCTATGACACGCTGTGGTGCTGTTGAATGACACCATGTTGAGCCGAGCTGCGTGGTTCGTCCCTGTTCAGGAACAGGTGCTATTTTCACTCCGTTTTCTCAAGCTTGTAGTTCGACTCGTACGCTGCTCAACCTGTTCAGGATGTCGTGAACGTCATACGCGGTTCGGGGGTAAAATGTAGCCAGTTATTGCATATTGAAACCGAATTCTCCTTCTTTTTATTTTGAAGTATCTTGGGAAAGCGGCGTGGCTCATTGAGGGCTAAAACAAGGAGAGGGAAGAAAAGAGGCATGAGGATTAGATAAAGTCTGGCACATACTGAGACGATAATAAGCAAGGCAGGAAAAGTGAGGGGAGAGCGAGAGAGAAGGAGAGGGAGAGACGCAAACAGATGAAAACAGAGAGGGGGTGGTTATAAAATGATTAAGGGGCATGCTATATAGAATTTCATGATTTGAAAAACACAAACAGGTCTGTCAGATGGCTCTGCCTCACCATCTGTTCTCGGCAGCCAAAATGTACAGCGGGGATAGATTTGTGATGCTACGCCGTTTTAAACTCTAAACGTAAATAGCTTCCGTGATCCAGCTTTATTGAAATAGTATTGGCTTCAGAAAGTTAGATCGTGTTGGTACACGTGCAAACAAGCATGTTTGCATGTACACATGTACATAGGAAAAGTACATGTGTGGAAATATTGAGTAAACAATGCATATGTTTTCTTACACTATAAAATATATTTAAATCTCTACATGTATCATCATGCAGATAACCAGGCTGTAGATTGTATTTAGACCATTAAAGTTAACCCTTAGAACCCGATGAGTACGTTCAAATTCATTCTTCTTCTTCGTGGTTGAATAGCGCCGCGAGTATTCATAGATGTATGTATGTACGTATGTAACACATATTCTGTGAAACTGCAAGACTTGAGTTTTCCAAAAATGTCAGTGCCTCATCTGTGTGACGAAGTGTTGTGGAGATAATCAAAGTTGAAGTTGCGTTGTCGTTGCACTCTGCATGTAGGGGTCTGTCTCTACCCCTGCGACTCTTAATTGAATAATTCCCAAAGTCCCAATTGCTTCATAACGTACTGCGTATCAAAATAAACAACATAGCTTACCCTTTCCGATGATGCCGGTCGTTTCTCTGTACGACGAAGCGTTTTTAGCTGGTCCAGTTTTGAAATCACAGCCAACCTCTGTATTGTGTCCAACATAGGGCTGACATTACATCCCACTTCGTCTGAAAAATAAATAATAAAAACGTATTTGTGGGTCTACATACAGCTAAGTTATTAGCACATATCACGGGGCCGTATGCATTGAGTGTGCGTGCCTGTTTTGGGCCCTGAGCCTCCTGGAGTCATTAAGGACATTTATTTTCCGTCAGGCACTAATCACATATTTTTTCAAACTGCTGAGTGTCCCACTAACATGGTTCAAATATGGCCAGTTTCTATACAATCTTCTTTACACATCTATAAAAAAAAAAAAAAAAAGATATCTGTTATGTGGTGAGATACAATTTCCTGAAATGGATTATTCTTTACTTAATATAAAGGCTAATATAACAAATTTGCACTGTGGACCCATATTTGCACTATGATGTATTTTTGTTGTTGTTGTTGTTGTTGTCGTCGCATGTTTGTGCTTTTCTTCTTTTGTCATATTGTTTGCACAGTGGGATTGTGAGAAACGGTTTTTCGATCCGTCTGTTTGTCTGTATGTCATGTGGTGGATTGACATTTTAGAAATTGAAGTTCAAATTAAACAATGAAAGAACTGGATAACCTAGATTGTCCTGGGAAAAAAAAAAAAAAAAAAAAAAAAAAAAGACATAGCATGAATAGTTAGCCCCTATAAGGAGAAAGTTATGAGCATAAAAGTGAAGATGGGGAAATAGCCCTGAAAATAGCCTAGGGTTCAAAGGGTTAACTGTTATCACACACCATTTAGTAAAGGGTTAACGTTCTGTAAATATTCTGCTGGTATTTTTGCTTCATGGAGCCTCTGGACCCTTTTTGTCCGGAGCCTGTGAGTCTGGACACACAGACTGAGGGCCAAAGTGCTACTGGCTGGTTAATGCTGCATGGACACACACACACACACACATACACACACACACACACACACACACACACACACATACTAAAAGAGGGACATTTCTTTAGCGAAACCTTGTGGCATGTAAAGTGCACTTGGTTTTGATCACATATGCTGCACACAGTACAATGAGAGAACCCGATATCGCCTCACAGTATCATTCAAAACCTATTGATTTTCAACTTTTCATAAGAGGAAGGTGCATTATGGTAATATGATGCCTGCTCATCTCTGCACCGTGATGAATGGTTGCGGATAACTCTTCAATCATTTGAGCTTCGGCCCACTCCTTATGTGTGCACAGTTTCAAAGGTAATTATCTGAAATGTGTTTATTTTGGGCTCTATGTGGCGTTTTAGCAGGAATGAAATATTACCGTCATTATTTTGATCCCCGACTCACTGTGTAACATTAGGTCAGATTTGTCAGAAATCAGCTCAACAGCTTTACAATGTACATCAGGAAAAGGGCACCGAGGTTTCAGATCTGCTGGCTCTGGCAAAAAGGAAGGGAAATGCTGACAAATATATTTATCATTTTTAGAAAAGGAAAAGTCCTTAAAGGCACCATGTTCAGTTTTTGACCACTAGTAGTGCCATTGAGCAAAGTTTCGATGGATGGGTCACTTTTTTTTGTTTGTTGCTCGTGAGCAGGTGAGTGGGGGAGTTCAACTCCTGCCACTGCTTTATAATGAAAAAAATACAACTGTAGTGTTCAGGTATGCCTCAACCTCCATTTTTTTTTTTTTTTCCAGTATTCATTTCCACCTGGTCAATTCACATTCACAGAGATTGTACTTTTTGTTCCGTTTGGAGATCGGTGTCATATCATACATTATTATTTGATTAATTACATTACACTGTTCAAAAATGATGAGTGCAATTGTGAATTTAGTGGGCAGTAACATGCATGTTTGTTTGAGGAGTAAAAATTGAAGTAATCAAGATAGATTTAGATTATTTTTCTTGTCATTTGGTACAAGCCACACCCACTTCAGGTTTAAATCCAAATGCAGATATATTTGTGAAACAAACAAACAGAAAAACAAACAGGAAATTCACTTGACCCTTTTGTTTGACCTCTGGCAACATGCGATACATTTTGGTTAGAAAAAAAAAATTGTATGTTAACATTAAGGCACCTTTACCAGAATATGAAACATCCTGCGTGTCAAATCCTGGTGCTTAATTAGAGAAAATAACAACAAAAAAATCAGCAAAAAGGCAGCAGCATTTTCACACCGTTAAAGACTAAGTCTGGCTTAGACGTGTGTTGCACATTTTGGACAGTTAAGCTCACTGAGGATTTACTCGACTTATCAGGTCGAACAGTTCTATCCTGGAAAAAAAACAAAAGTAAAGAAAAACAGCATTTAAGAGGTAAAATGCTTCCAGTAAGTCACGTCATATATTTTCTGCAAAAAAAAAAAAAAAAAAAAGTTTGAGCACAATAATATGGAAGTAAACATCGAGACATATAATTATGCATATGATTCCTCACTAAAACTACTTAAATTTGTTTTCATATTTTCCATAAATTATATTTGAAGCTGTAGGCTGCAGGTCATCAAAACTGTGTGCATAATGATGAGCATCTCCATAATCAGTCTGTGGATCGCTGAAGAGAAGGCTCTCACTAAGCAGTATTAGTTTATAAGACATTAAAATAGCTGACATAAAAAGAGAAGGGAATGACTGTCCCCTTCATATTACAAGGGCTGTTCCAGTGCTGTTTTACCTTTATGGTCCTCCTGGATGATTACAATGGCGACACAGTGGGAGGTGAAATAAAGCTGTATGGCTGGCTCCATAGCTAGCATCAGATGACTTAATCAGGCCATAAAGAAAGCCTCACTTACAGATGCTGTGTTGCCCCTGTGCTCCGCATTTCATCAGCCCCAGGGAAGGGTGAAATATGCTTCCTCTGAAGGTAATGTGCCCTATCTCTGTCCAAGCGGTGACAAATTTATCGCCCCCTCGACTATTTACAATCCATCCGAGCCGTGATGATCTGGCTTGTGTTATTTAAGCTGCAGAGGTACAGCCATGTTACTGCCGTCGTGAGGTGCCAACAAAGGGGCAGAGCAAGAAATAGGGGAGGAAAGTAAAAATATATTTGTTTCATGTGTGAGGTTTTGCAGTCCCCACGTGAGCCACCTTTGCTGCTTCACCAAGACATGATTAAAGTAAACCAAAAATGGCACGCATTAAAGAGCTGGATTCAAAGAAATACTCCGGCATGAATCAGAAAAGCAAATGTATTCCAGTCAATCTACCTTACATAAAGTACTCAAGGTGGGATAATCTCATGCTTCAACCACATTGCCATAGTCTTCTAGAGCCAAACTCTGCTAAGGCAACACAGGCATTGCAGTACTCTATAGGGGAGGGGGGCACTGTGAAGCCTTAAGGTCCAGTAAAGATCACGTACAGGCCTTTTTTTTATTGAGCAGTACTCACAGAATGTATTTAAAGTTGCGTTATTTAAGGGAAAAAAAAAACTTGACTAGAATAAATCTACAAACTTAAGCCAGAATAAAAAAAAACCTCTTGTTTCTGAAAAAATTATTAAGAGCTAAATAATAATGACAACATTTTAGAGCTAACCGTGTGACTATCTTGAGCAAATAGACCCGAGTTTCCAGAAAGCAATTAAAACCAAACCAGAGGCAGGTAATATTTCTCTCAAACACAACAAGAATTTCTCTCTAAAAGTTAATTAGCTAGTCACATTTAATGAACCTAATTAGCCACATTCCAAACTCTTATTCACAACAGTATTAGGATATTGATTAATTAATATATCTTGGATGTATCCAACCATAATCAATAAAAGCTAATTTGCAGTTGCTAAATTATGAATGATCTGTGTTGGCTTCGATGAATATCCAACAACATTTTAGTATAATGAAACACATCTTTTCTGACTGAACTACACCAGGCACTTAAAGTGTTCAACCTGCTTCATTTTTGCCCAATTTGTTTCCAAATATGTGAAGAAAAGCTTGAGCAATGGGGCAAGAAGATTAAACAAATTTCCCAGATTGGTATGAAATTAGCTTTGCTTGTTTTTTTGTCTGCTAATAAGAGCAAAAGCTCAAAGCAACCTATAAGTATCTTTCCATGCATACATGCAGTGATAAATATACACACAGAGAATGCATCCTTTGCAACCCATCAAGTGAACCACCTCAGCTCGTGTGCAGACTCATCACTAAATGTGCTCCAGAATGCTGAACAGCTTCAGTTTGCACGTTAGTACTGAATGACCCAACCAGCTGGATACACCATGAAGAGCAACACCAGGCCGCTGAGACGGGCCGAATGGCTACGTGAGCAGTTCTACTGTACATAATCTCAGTGTTGTGAGATGGCACAATCACAGCACCCATTCACAGATACATATTGTGATGACGTTTTTAAGGAGACTACATGATATATATATATATATATATATATATATTTTGTTGTTGTTGTTGTTTTTTGTTTTTTTTGTCTACAGTGTCATCTAGTTTTTGTGTGATGGACTTTTAAAGGATCCCAACATGATTTTAAAAAAAATGCTAATGTCAGCATGGTAACATGCCACACATGTATTAACCAATCATGAATATCTACCTTAAGTTTCATGCCAATCCATCCATTAATTGTTAAATCATTTAATTAAAAAAATAAAACATTCTGGTTGAGCTAGATGAAAATCAAAATTTTAGCTGAGTAAGTAAAAGTTTTGACCTGCTGGTAGCAATAATTGAAAAGTCATGGAATCACTGAAGTCATGAGGATTCATCCCCTGGGTGCAACGGATATCTCTGCCAAATTTCATGGTAATCCATCCAACTAATGTTGAGATATTTCAGTTTGAATCAAAGCTATGGTCTGACCGACAATACCATCCCCAGAACCATACCGTACATGCAATATGCAACGAGGACAGCAAAATCATGAACTGATGTATTTATTCAATCACTCTGAATTCTAATTCCTGGGGACACCGTTATATATTTACTGTAATACAAAGTCCTGCTAAAAATCTGACAAAATCCACTTTTCATTTTTACAACTTTATTCATAAATGAAGGCTGAGAGCTGTTCAGAAAAAGAACTTGATTTCTAATTGATGGCTCAAATCTTTATGATGACTCCCTGATCTCCTGCTGCGCTGAGCTTCGAGGGAGTGATGCGGTCGGAGCCTATTCCAACTGCATACATACTCCCTTTCTAATCTGTCCCCCCTCCGGCTGATTGAACTGTTCATGGGATCAATTCGATCACTAAAAATGTGGTTCTTTGCATTAATGACCAGAGGACTGGACTGAAACCGAACCTTTATCATGCGTATGAGACCCTGCAGATACCATGAAGACTGTCTTTCCTCGAGATGGCTCCTTTTGTCTGTTTTTCTGAGAACTGTCAGCATCTGCTGAACTATACTCCCATATCTGTTTTATCTCAAAGCCCTCGTTCTTTTGATGTAGCAGGATGCCAGCTGGATATCGGCCATGAGGTCATATTGTTGTAGTTGAATGTGAGAACAATGCAGTGTTAGCACAACTAGATGCAATAATATTCCACTTCTAAAGGACAAAACAGTAGTTATGAAGTACTCATATCCTCATAGTGAGAAACAGTTAAGTCATAGTTTGTGTGCTGAGAAGTATTTCTGAAATTTTTGGAAACAATTGAACCAACATCCGTGACAATATGTCTACATTTGTATATTTTTATTAGGCCTGAGTCTGAACATCATCACGTCCTGGGTGTTTTCATACTATCTCTTCATGTTTGCTGCAAACATGTCACTTACAAACAGCATCTTCGCATACTTTGGAGGCTTTTCCTCCTCTACTACAAATGTCCAGTGCACTGTTTAAGAAGCCGTGTTTCACTAGTCATTACTGTGAGAGAATCCCCACAGCTATTCAGAGTGTGTCTTAATTCTGAGAATACTTGAAAGGATCAAGTGAATCCAGAGTTGTGATATTTTCGGTCTCATTTCCCAACATGATAATTATTACTTATCAGGCCAGTTTAGGAATCAGTCAGTTTTGAACTCCATTCAGATTCCTTCCTCCCATTTGGATGCTGCAGTCTGTGCTTGGTGCACTGAATTGCTGCCTATACATCTGTCTCTGTTTAGCTGTGTCTGAATTCATCCTCTTAATCACTCATTCACAACTACTCTTTATACAGTAAAATGGATCCTCAATAGTTAAGGTGAGTAGTGAGAAGGAATTTAGACACTTACACAGATCATGTTGGCATAAAATGCTACACGTTGCATTGTGGGATTGCAGAAAGTAGTGTACATGCGATGGGCATTGGTTGGACAATTTTGGGGGGAATTTCATAGTGGATACATTTTCACATCAAGAATTTGGACACTCAAATACTAAAATAGCGTAAATACTGTTGTGGAGCTCAAACGATGCAAAGGTGAAGTTTATACGGAACATAATGAGCCATGAATATTTTTTTCTGGAAAGATTTGAAAAATGGTAGCCATTCGGGGGCGCTATAATTAAGGTCCCCGCGGTTTGTTGAATAACACCTGAACCCTACATCACACATTCAAATGCTGCATTGCCACGCATTCCTTTCATACAACTGCATCTTTCTCAACATTTAAAAGTTGCAAAATCCACTTTTTCAAACTAGTTAAATTTTTTTACCACAAAACTGAAGTGCAAATTACCCATTAGCTGAATTAGGTTATTTTTATCATTGTCCTTATACACTAGCTGGCGATGAATGACAGTAAAGTGGTTTTCATTTTGCTGCACATACACTTGAATTTCAACTCGTGCATCTGCCTCACTTGCACTCTAGTTTTTAGACCATAATGATTCTTGGGAGTTTGCCCTATTGGAAGCTACAAATCAATTAAATATCTTACTCATTCAGGTCCCTTATAACTCCTTATTGCACAAAAACGGACCATTTTGATAAAAATTACATTATATATATATGATACAGTAAAGAATTTAGAGAAATTTTCATCCACCGCCTCACCCTCACCTGGAGTTTTGATTCCCAGTAGTGGAACCTCTGGTTTCAACAAACAGACTTTGTTTGTGTGTGGAAACTGAACGAGAGTTTTATCCTTGTCAATAAACCAGATGAAAAGCAAACTGGATGTTTGGATCACTTGTGGGATTAGAAGTGAGGCGAGCTTGAATTTCTCTCGCGTATCACTCTCTCCCAGTGATGGTCTTCGATGGCAGATAAAAAGGAACAGCTCACAACATCTCGTGATGGAGGTAGTGCATGGCTGTCTAACCCTCAATGACAAGGTCTATGCAGTGCAAAGGGAACTGAGCATTTCAAATTGGGGAGAACGTGGGGTAAAAAAACCTCAACAATATTACCTCCGGTGGGATGAGTGCCAATCACATTCTCCTTCCCCTACACGTTCCACTGTGCACACCTGCCCGTCAAACCTCCACGAAAAATGAAATAAATAAATGTAAAAATCAATGACTGGACCTCAGTAGAATTTGCCAGTGTTTCACCATCTCTTCTTTGTTTCTCAGCCTTCCTCAACACGTGGGTTCCCAGCATTCCTCATCTCATCCCTGTGTCAATACAATTCCCTTCCACTTGTCCTGCTCGCCAACTTCTCTCAGAAGTGGCTTAAAAATGATGATTGCTTGTTGTACTGTGACTTTCCCAGTCACTGCCACTCAGTCACCTACACACACTTTCTCTATTATAGCCTCAGGTCCCTTGACTCCCTTGCATTCTCCGTCCACCCTCCCCCCCACCCCCAATTCTCTGCTTCCTCTTGCTCTTCCTCTCCATCCTCCACTCACTTCAGTGCTTTTGTGATCGGAGTGGCAGGCTTTACAATATGTCGGTGCAGATCTACCTCACCTTTAATATTTCAATATAATGCCAATGCAGGGTGGTGTAGGACCCGGGGGATTGACTGGCGGAGGCCTGTTCTGTCTTTTTTTCCCTTTCTGTGTCTCATTCTCTCTCATCTACCCTTTTCAGTCAAGACAAAAGGCTAAACAAACAGCCACAACTGGTAATTATCGTAGACAATATAGAGGAGAGATGGATCCGGGTTCAGCCATCGCCGAGGACAAAAAGTCACAGAGCCTGCCATCCAAGCTGTTGTTGAGAAAGCTAATAAAGAGAGCCGATGGGGGGAAAAAATAATAAAATATATGTTTAAAAATTAAACAGCTCTAAGGACCCTTTGAGAACCTTTTGAAAGGTTGAGTCTCGAGAAGTCTATAATTGGAGGTGATGAATTAAATGTGAACGCCATATTTATAACAAGCAGTAAAAAAATGCCTTGCTGTAAAGCAATACATGAAGTAAAAACATCTACAGCAAATTCAATTAGATCAACTGTATAACGAATGGAATGCCCAAATCCATTATTAGTAAAAACCAATGTTACTTAGTATTTTTTTTTTTTATTATTTTCTGCACTAATATGGTTCACCACTTTGTTTCTGACTGGCATATCTCAAGAATTATTGGATAACGTGTCATTAATGTTTTTTAACATGTATGGCCCTAAAAGAATTAATCCTACTGATTTTGCTAATTGCAAAATTATAATAATAATATATAATTATAATAAAATATATAATTATAATAATAATAATAACCATACTGACTGACTGTGAGATAGATAAGCACAAAGTTTCAAGACATCCATGGTTCCCACATGATAAATTCATACTATTACAATGATCCCCAAATATTATTTAGCACTATTGGTCATTTGTGGTTCAGAGTGAAAGTTCCAGACGACTTAAACCAGAGCAAATGTCCACGCTTCCCACAACATAAATTCTATTGACTTTTTGATCCCCTAATGTTTCATGTAGTGCTGTCATATTAGGGCAAAATTTGACTTTGGACAATGTTATGGTTTATGAACACATAGCTACCTGCACACCGTTAAGGTAAACGGGGTGAACATGATAACTACTAAACATCAGCATGTTAGCAATGTCACTGTGAGCATGTTAACATGCCAATGTGCTCATTGAGACAAAGAATTGCTGTGTATAGCATCAGTTGCTACGTGGTCATAGACTCTATGAGCTCTGTCTTACAGCCAGTGTAAAGCTGTGCCGAGCACAACCCGAGTGCGTTAATAGTTTCAGAACGAGGCAGTTGTCACGACACTGTCCAGCACACACGAGGTTGCAATTGCAACTGTGCTTGTTACCGTCTGAGCGTCCATGGACGTCTTGGTCATAAAATGACTTGTGGTCGGTCTCAGTTTGTCAAATATCAGATTAGTTTTGCGCACAGCGTTCTTTCCTCCTACTTGGTTAATATTCTATTATAGTAGCATCTAATAGCAGATGTGTATTCACACCTTAAATGCACTTGGACCGTGCACTTCAAACTGTGCACTTCGATTGTTAAAATAGAGCCCTCAGTCTTGTATAACCCGTAATTCCCTTGGATACTGACAAAGAAAGCAGCATAAATGTATGACCATTAAATTAAAATTGCGATATTAAAACGTGAAAAAGAATAAAGGTCGCCGGAAGTGCCAAGTCGTAATTTGTTACAAATCACCTCAAAGTACAGCAGTTCAATAGCAGAGCAACCTGTTGGGCCATCTTTCACTTAGACTGTCAACAAATAAAACCCAACCACCTCCACACTTCACACATCTGTGAATAAACACCGATTATACAGCACAATTAATATTTATCAAAGACTTATCTGAGGCATCTTTGAACTAAATGTGGTTAAATCTCCTTGAGGAAACTCCTGATAAAAGATGATATCTATCATAGATGACTAAGCACCGTGACTAAAGAGCATATTTTCTTTTCCATCATTATCTTCCATCGGCATGTCTCATTATTAGCTTACTGTAAAAATCGTTTTTTTATTTTATTTATCTGGCACGTGATTTTATTCTTTTGATCAAGGATGTCAATTCAAGTCTGAAGTGGATTTGCGTGCAAGGAAGGATGGCTGTCAATGCTTCCATGTCTCTAGAAAGTAACCACATTGAAAGCCCTCCTGTACAAACATTCAGAATCAGTCCACAGATGTTATTAGGACACAAAAATATCCTTACAAAGATGCATACATACACATATTTATATGTGTGCGTGTGTGTGTGCGTGTGTGTGTGTGTGTGTGTGTGTGTGTGTGTGTGTGTGTGTGTGTGTGTGTGTGTGTGTGTGTGCGTGTGTGCGTGTGCATTAGAGAGAGAGAGAGGATATGTGAGCGAGACAATGCTCCAATCTCCAATATTAGAACATGGCCTGGGGATAATGGTTAGCACTGAGGCCTTTGAATTCTTAATCCAGAAGACATGAGGCGTGGATTAATCATGGAGGGAATCTATCTTAACAACAGGTCAAGTATGTTTGATAGACATTGGGGGAGGGGGGGCTGAAGGGGGTGGCAGAGGAGAGGGGGGGTAGAGTTTTAATACGCAAGGTTAAAGAAGCTTGAGATATGTGATCGCTTTGGTGGGCGTTATTTGAAATGTATCCCAATGGGCTTCCATGGTCAGGGAATAAATAAATAAATAAATAAAGTATTTACCGGATTACTGCATTTCATAGGCCTGTAACGAGTAAAAACAATATTATATTGCATATTATATAAAATTCAATTCAATTATATATTCCCATTGAGAAGGCAGAGTGAAATTTCGAGTGATGAGCAGGGTGAGCTGTTATGCTGATTTGAGCACGCCCCAAATGTACAGTTGACCAATCAGATTTCTGGGTCGGAACTAATTTTTGTATTTTTTTTTCCATCCTATTTGTAATGTTACCTCGTGTTTACTGTTCACATCCCTCGACGCTATATAAAGGCCATATAAAGTTACTGCTTATGCAAATTCAACATTTCTTCCTGCCGTCGGTTCATATTAGAGTCCAGCTGCTGAAACATGGGTTGGATTACATTGCGCAGCAGACACAGGGAAACTTTTTTCCAACATGTTTCTAGGACCTTTCTTTCCACTACAGACTCGCAGTGAGTCTCCGGATAACCGTGGAGGAGAAAGGCGATACCGCTGTCGCCTTCCCTTCAGTTCATTCAGACGTGCGCTTGATCAATGCTTTGGCTCTGTATAGACTGGACTGGTGTTCCTAGGCGTCACTGCACTCATTTGTGTAGACTACCCCCCCCCCCCCTCACACACACACACTCACACACTCACACACACACTCACTCCAGCACTCCAAAAACCCCACCAGTCCAATCACACTTCTGAGACTTTTAAATGGGAGTTGGAGTACTTAAAAGAGTCACTGATCCCTGATAATGACATGCAACCACCTTTTTGTTTGTTCTATGCAGGTCTTTATTCTGTCCCTTCCTGTTTTCTTTCTTCCACACTCAATTCCAGTCGTATTGTGTGTTTTCTCTTCCACTCAGTGACAAGATAAGCAGCCCCTAGATCACCAGCCACCGTCACTCAATTGTTCAGCGATCAAGCATCGAGATGACATCATTATGCGCTGAAATATTAGCCGAGCTCGCCGCTTTTCCGCCCGGTCCCGCATTCCTGTCACTTCTCTCCGGCCTCCCCCCTTTTTTGCATATTCATTGATGGTGTAATCTCCTTGACGTGTACCCAAGGGAATCGGGGGGATAACCTGAAGAGTTCATCTGGGCCCGTGTTTATCTGGGCCGCTGCATGGGGTGGGGATGTTAGGGTGCAGCGCGGCCGAGCCGGGGCTCAACTGGGTGTGTGCATACATGATTTACTTGGCTTATACATGGAAAGGGGGGAATAGAGACGACCTTCCTCTGAGTCATAGCCAAAGCTCCTTCCCCTACATGTTCGAATGATTACTGCATGCATGATAATACAAGATATGTCACATTACAACATGTACGCTGGGAGACGCATGGCTTTAAAAATTCAATCGCTGTTTCTCTTTTTATAGCTGCAATCTTGGGTTTTATGCCTGGACTGGAAAGCGACTTTTTGCTGCTGATTGACACAACAGCGATTCAGCACAGATCATGAAAGGTTTTACTTTTGCTCCTTTAAGCCTCTGCCACGAAGGGTGCAAGATATTTTACATTTAAGGATGCAACAACATCAAGTCATTCAGAGTAAATACTGCTAAAGGAGCTAAAGGAACATTAAACTGCTGAAGTGAAAAACAGAGTAGCCCAAGCATCAGGCATTTGCCTAATAAATAAATAAATCATATGGCAAGTGTTCTGTAAGATTTGTTGGAGGAAACAGGAGCACAACAGTAATTATATGTCGCCAATATTTCCTTTACAATACCCCTAACTAAATCTATTAAACTACATGTGAGCTTGTAATTGGGCCACTAATGCCTGCAGCGCTCGCATGCAGTTTTACAAAATGAACATGTCTCCAGTTGCTCCTGCTGCCCTTTGGTTCACTTTGACAGTTCAATGTAAAATCAATCGTGTCCATGACCGTAAGGAGATTCCAACCCCGGTCAAGACAATAGAAGAGGTAGCAAAGGTTCAGCTGTTGTGGTTTATACCTTGCACACAGGTTCAAAAGTGTCTTGATTGCAAAGATGACCTTGCATTGATTTGCGTTTTCAATCGTATCGGACTCACAGGCCACGACAAAACATGCCAATTCTGTCACCTGACAACCTTCAGATTTCCATAGAAAGCAGTCCTGCATGTGTGTATTCTGACTGACTGCTCATTCTGTGTCCTTTCACTGCAAATCAGCTGCTAATTCACTTTGTCATTGCCACATTATGTTCCTTTACTTACAAAAGCTTGAATCTTATTAAACACATTGAACCACACAGCGATTTGACACGAATGTGGATGACAGCTCGTTAGTGCAGATTAAAGCCCTCCTCCTTATTGACTACATCTTCCGAGGAATGTGTGGAAACTATTTACCTGACTGTATTAAGACCAAAGTAATTACCCGTTGCTCATGAAACACATCGGTTCCGCAGTATTATGCGCAGTTGTTTATGTGACAGTTCTGTCACAGCTGTCATATATAGGTCATGTAAAACCCCGACGGAACGAGAACGCAGCCAGCGTGTTTCCTCAGACGAGATTGCCGTGCGGAGGTAGTAGGTGTCATGTTTATCCTTAATTTATGGGGAAATGTGTGTCTCTGTCTGTTTTTATTTACCTATCCCGCTGAGAAACACCTGTTATTAGCATTACACTGTACATGGAAAATGTGTGATCTAACTTTTCCGAAGGCTGCAGAGCCTTTCTGGTCATGTTACTGGTTTGTGAGCTGCCACTTTGAAGCCTAGAGTCTGGCATTTTAGTCTTTTAGTCACCAGATGTTACCATATTTGGACAAGAGGGTGGACTTAGACCCTGAGTACACTTTGCGTGCCCACCTATCCCAGAAACCTGATGGGACCCCAGGCCTGTCAATCAAACCAGGTGTGCCCCCGAACAAAGCTTTCTTTGAGGCCTAAAATTGAATTCATTAAGGAATTATTATTAAAACAACCTTCAAAATACTGATCAGGAGTGAATTTAGCTGATGACTCCACGATGACTTGTGGAGGAAAAAAAAAAATTGATTTAGTATTTAATGAGAAAAGTTTACGCATTTTGAATGAGTCTATTTTTTTGTTTTTGTTTTTCGGCAAGCCCCAGGTGGCTCTTAGTAGTATTGCACTTTAAAGCACTTCTGCACTGGCTTCACTTTTCAGTCCATTTTTATATACAGGCTACTGTTCCAACACACCATTAACTAGTTTTAGTGCAGCTTGCCTAAGAGTAGATAGAATACACACCACAAATGTATTCTGCAAAAACAAAACAACAAAACTTCACTCTGTAAACCTGCTATAACTGCAATCAAATCAAATACACAGACGTCGCAACCCCCTCCAACACCAAATGATTATTTGCCAATCAGGTGTCATTAAAATGTGCTACACTGCTGTCAAGTTTGTTTATGTCAGTTACAGTGCAGACGACGTGCCGTGATGTTAGCAGCACGCTAATCTAGCTTGTTAATGACAAATGGCAAAAAACATCAACGAGAGGAGTTGACAGCTACAATTCTTTGAAGAACTACTTTTTTGAAACAGAGACAGCTCTTGAAATACAATCCATGAGCCTCTGGATATGAGTTTGTTATTTTTGCCATCGAGCAGGAGGTTACATGTGAGTTTTCAGGTCAGGTGACTGAACTGATCAGTTGAGATGAAGATAATAAACTCCCCAAATGATGTCCAGCTAAAATCTCATCAGCATTTAAACCATTTCTAGAACCTGGAGCTACAAAACCTTCACCAAGCAGCCTGAAACTTTACACTCTATCTTGGTCTACATACCTTTGTGAATTTTCTGACGTGAATGTCACTAATATCTAAATTTGGAACAAGATTGACAGGTGAAAATTCAAAAGTTCATAAGAGTGAATCTGGATACACTCCTGCACTTACCTCTCTTTAACTCAGTAACTACAGGAAAGACACACAAATCATGTGTTCTCGTGAACATGTGACTGAGTAACAAGAGGGATAAGAAAATAGAAGTTTTAAGAAAAACCTAGTTTTGCTTTCTATTAATTGAATTTGATCCATTTTGTGAGCGTTACACACTGAAAATCAAACACATGGATAAAGAAAACACACTGACATTGATATGTGATAACAGACAATAAAAAAGCTTATTGAGCTGGTTTGGTTTGCAGATCATTTTTGTGTTTTGATGTGTGATTAAAGGGAGCCAGTAACATAAGTAATGAGAAGCTCTCAGCAACATTTACTTTGTCAAATTAGCTTCAAAAGAAAATACAGTTGGAAACTCTTGACCTCGTCTGTCAATGAGTGTGTTTACATGCTTGTGCCGTGGTTATATATCAGGATATGATGTGGAGCATAAGAAACCTTGTTATTAATATTCCTTCTTCAGGTTGCTGTCTGTCAAATAGTATATTCAGCTTTATTTAGGTACAGGTTGTATCACTATCTAACACTGTCTTTTGTAAAAGTCCTTACCATGTTTTGTATTCCAATATCTATTTACATTACATTTTAAACTTGGTATATAATAAACCTGTATTAAAATGAATATAGCAATTTAGACATGTGAGCTGCAACTTGCATCACTAATTTCATTTTATGGCTACCTGCAGTATTTTGTATTGAGTGATTTCTGTAATACACATCCTACAGAGGATGTTAGTTCTATTGTGGTATAACTTCAAATGATAAAGAAAGTAGATAAACTTTTATCATGTCTTTTGTTCAGCTGATTGATTACTACATAAGTCGAGTTGAGGTCACACACTGTGCACATACCTTTAATGTAAAGTGATCTGATCCTCTTCAGATGATGATGATGTTTGTAAAGAACATTGTTTGCCTGATCTGGTTATTTATGTCATTGATTATTTTGCAGCAGTGTGACCAAATAAACTGTTTGGATCCCGAAACAAGCAGCAGTCAGCAGTTTGAATGAATGGTGTGACAGCGAGTGTTTTTTCCCCCTGTAGCGTGTCCTTATGTAGACTCTGAGAGTTTGTACATTACAGTGCAACTATTACGTGTATTTAACAAGGAAATGTGAACAGTGGACAGAAGTTCAAAATCAATCCTAAAAAGATGACAAAGGACTAGGCTAGACTTAGACTTTATTCATCTCACAGTGGGGAAATGTCGTCGTCACAGCAGCATAGAAACACAAAAAAGTTGCACACAGTATGAAACAATTTACAAATACGTCTACATAAAATAAGATGGATAAAAATAATTATTTCAGAAAAAATAGAAAATAAAAATGACATTAACACAAGGAATTATGTAGAATGTAGAGGTTTTGGAATGAAAATAACTTGACAAGTATGAAGACAAACCTTCCTACATGTGTATCTGTACTTCATGGTACTACCGGCTCTCCTCGCTCGCTTCTTCTACCTCTTGTAGGATGGAGAAGTCTTACAGAGGAATTTAATGTGATGCCAAGTCATGTTCCTGAGACCTTTTTTCTATTCTAAATGGCTTCTCTTCCCTATTTATATACTGCCATCCCGCTGGCAGCACCTGCCCATGTCCATGCACCACGTCACTTTAATAAGGCGCGCATAAACAGCCTGCTATTATTCAGCAGCATGAGACCGACTACGTGTAAGCAAGTTCATGATTGATATTCACAGGCACACTCAGGCCCACAGGCTTCTCTATAATTTTGGTCAATAAGGGTTGGCAGTGTGAACCTGCAGTTAGGAGGCCGTCCTGTCAACAAGAGGTCACAGCTTTTATCTCTGCATGTGTTTCTGCCTGTTTACAAGTCACTTTGTTTGGACATGTCAGCTAAATGCATGAAGTGTAAATATTAGTAGAAGTTTGTTCAGTAAAAGTTTTCCCTCAGTTGAAATTCCTGTCTGTCCGTGTGTCATCATTGATGTTTGTAGCATTCCTTATTCGTTCACCAGTCTGTGCACACTGCGAAGGCTTGATGATGGAAATGGAGTTGAAATGGTCAAAAAAAATTTTTAAAGATGCTGTAAAGCAAATAGCAAGATTTGCTTCTCAGTACATTATATACGTGTGAAATGAGTTGCTGAACGCATGTGCAAAGTTTGAAAACTTTGTTGCACTGAAATGTGGAGTTAGACCGTTAAACAGTTTCTCATCCGTCTTCAGCGCAGGTTTTTTTTAGGCGGAGCTAAAAGGTAGCTTCAGTACGTCACCCAGCTTTTGTATAACCTTCTGCATGGCTCCTCCTCTCTCACGGTGAAACACTATAAAAGCCTGGAGCTCATTTGCATAAGAGGTCTTCCCACTTGACTTCGGTTGCTACTCCTGCTGTAGTCAGATTGTTGTTGTACATCAGCTGGCTGCTACAGGACGTCTCCCTCCACCAGCAAGTGCATCTTTTCTGGAAGCAAGAACCTCCAAAGCAGCGCTGCATCACTGGAAAGTTGTTGTTTTTGTGCTCCAGTGTAACGTTACAGTCACCGACCCTCTCGGTTACTTGTACCGGTGCCGGTCCGGATAAATGAGCCCAATTACATTTGCAGGAGGCTGCAGAGAGCAGGTGGAGGTGGAGGAGGAGGTGGAAGAGAAAGACTTTTGGCTCGACCTGAGCAGGTTCAAAGTTTGAATTGACATGTGATGTAATGAATTAACATGTGATGTGATGAATTAACATGTGATGTGATGAATTAACATGTGATGTGATGAATTAACATGTGATGTAATGAATTAACATGTGATGTGATGCAGCGTTGTTCATGTTGCAGTCGTTACAGAACTAAATCAACTCCTCCTCTCTTATTATCTCCACTATTGTAATTCAGGTGAGTTAGAGGTAGTTGGAGACTCACTGTCTGCTGTCTCTGGTGTCTAGTTTTACTCCTGTGTTACAGATCAGGGGGACAAGCTGGATTTATATGCACCTGTATGTTTCACTCATTGGACAAATAAATTCGAACTTTATTCTGTTTTCACAAAGCAGGCTGCTCCAACCTCCAGAGAGACAGAGTGCCAGTGTGACATCATGCATAAAGTCACCCGAGAGGTTGGATGTCAGACGGACCTCTCAGTGGGGAAAAGAACTGCAGCCACAGGACTGTCATACACGACACTGAACACCTTCCAGCGAGTGGGCGGAGCTTCAGCTCCTTCAGGACACGCCCCCCCAGTCTCAGAGCAGAGAAGACTGATGATTTTCTCACGATTTCAAAGCCTAATTTAACAAACTTGTCTGTGTTTTTTTTCATTCAAATTTGGTTGGGTAGTTAACAAATCATACTTCTGTGGTGTGATGAACTTAAAACTCATTTTCATTTCTACTTTAGAGCATCTTTAACTGATGGTCATTTATAAGGTGCGGTCAAAAAGTTCTGACACTGCAAAACAACCAAAAACTACCTGAATGAAATCTGGCCACAATGCCTTTGAAAGTCGTCTTTCTGTTTTACTTGGAAAGCTTGTTGAAAGTTCTGCTCTGTAACTCTGTAAAATCTGTGGTTCATGGTGGATCTCCTCCATTTTGGGGAAACAAAAAGAATTCACAGGGAGTGAAATCCAGCAATTAGGGGTGGTTTTGTTGAGGATGAGACTCCATGTGTCGTTGACCTCCACAGAACCAACATCTTCACTCTCTGATAGCTGTGCAAGTGTTAGCACAAAATTCTGCTCACTTCGTCACTTTGAAAATGACATCATCATTTTGTGTCGACTTGTAAGTGAACACAAGAAATCTGGAGTGTCCGAAATTGAAACGCATCTGTTGAAATCTGATTGGAATCCCATTTCAAACCACCTCCCAAAGTGGTTTGGATATGATTTTCAAAAGTCAGATTTCATGTGTTTTTTTTACTGTTCAGACTTTTTTTTTTTATGAATCCAAAAACAATATAGATATGATAGAAAACAATTTCCGGCTGGCAGTTTGAAAAAGGCCAAAGAGAACCCACCCGGTTGTGTTCCTGACCTGACACCACTTGTTCGGTCTTGGACAGTGACGTTCTGACCTTCTAGAAATGTGAATGTCACTCAAAGCACCTGACCCGCTTCATTGCCATAGATTTTCCAAAGCATTTCAAGACGTCCTCGCTTCTTGAGTTTGACACTAAATTTGATGTGCGCTCTCTGCTCAACTTCCAGGTCCATGGTAAAATTGCAAATGTGCATGTACCAATACTTAGAAAAACACGTGTACCACATGTGCTGAAGCTGATCAAATGATGTAACTTGGAATATTCACAAATCATATAGCTTCCCCCTGCTTCATATACATTACTGTGCTGGGCTCCATTCGTGCCTTACAGGAACTGTCTTGAAACTTTGCGGTTGCACCTCGTATAACATTTCTCAACTGATTCTTGCAGATATTTTGGATTAAAGGTTTTGTTATATGTCAGCCAAAAAACTGAGAAATAGTTTCAAGGATTCTTTCATTTTTATTCTCGACCTTATTAAAAAGCCTCTGAGACAGCATGGAGACCAAGATGTGACAATCAAATCCTCCACTGAAACTAATTAACTTCCAGTTTGGATGTTCCTTAATGGACCATCCTGCTAATTTTTCAATCTTCCTCTGCCCCTTAAGCCACAACTGTGATCATGGGCAAAAAGTTGTACTCAGTCTCGCAATTTTTCAGTCATAAGGATGGATACAGTCAGATTAGCGCTTGATGTGCTCTCACACTGTTTCATAGTGTAGATCCCCACTTTCCTGAACTGAGAATGAAAACATCAGAGCGATGCAGGCCCTTGGTGTGACCCGGCCCTGCTGGATGCTGCAGTTCACACTGTGGATGAGCCTTTTTTTTTTGGCTGTAATCACAACATTCCCCAAGGTAATATAGACTGGGACATGTTTACTATTGCTAACCCCGGAGCTACGAAGGAAAACCCGAAACTGATATCCAATTTTTATTTAAAGATCAACATCAGCAAATATTTTTTTACCTGCCTTTGCAACACTAAGCCATCACATGTATGCTTCCATTTAAAGAATACTGAGTGTGCTCACTTCTCAAGTACCGCTAATGATTTGAAAACATAAGCTCCAATACCCCATTAGTAATAGAGGAATATACACGTTAAACCCACATTTTTTCTGTTCCAACAGAAGCCCACCCCTCCTAACAGCTGAGGGAAAAGATAGTCGTAGCATAAAGAATACTGAGTGGCTGCTGATGTACGTGTGCGAGGGAGGATTATCCATATAGACCAGCTTTCTTCAGGCCATATTAAATCACCTGGCTCTCCGTGGCCGGTGGATGAATTCACTCATGGAGGCCACGAGCAGCTCATAATAGTATGAGCTCTCTGGCTGAAACCTGCAGCCTATTAAAGTGCAGTCAGGCTGCAGGCTGACACTCAGAGGAACTCCAGCGCTCTCTTTGGGAAAGACCCCCCCTCCCCCACCCACCCACACACACACACACACACACACACACACACACACACACACACACACACACACACACACACACACATATACATCCGACCAGTAAATGTGCGGGATAGTTATGGAAAAGGCTGCAGAAACATGGGGGCTGATGTGAAATCAAAAGATTTTGAATGACATGTCAGGATTCATGGTGAAAACAGCCATGTTTGTAGAACCAGTGTTCTGTGGTGTGTGATGTGTAATACAGTAGTTACACATTAACTGTAGAATTTGGAATAACAACTCTGTTATTTTGTAAATGCTCCGGCCGTGTGGTAAATCTTAAACTAGTTTCTTTGAGCGAAGCGGTACCTCCACATTTTATATTGGTGTTCACACATGGTGATCACAGCCTCGAGCAAAACCAATCTCATGATGGGGAGGTAAATAAAATAGTAAATCTAAATTCAAGTCACCTGAAAGTATCAGAAAGCCCTTCATTACTCGAGTCGGGGCAATAAGAATGCCGGAGAACTGTTAAAGGCGCTGGGACTAACATTAAGAGAAATGGAACAAATGAAGCCACCGCTCGCCTAATTGCGTGCGGAGATAGGCTGTCTGACTGCAAATCCTGCAAGGAAATTACCCGACTCTGCATCTCAGGAGTGGGACATATTTAATGTCCTTTGCTGGAGAGGGTGTTTGAATGATCAGAGGTTTATTAACAACTGCTTTTATCCCACAGCCTATTTCCATTTTGGATTGTGGGGGAACTTGTGACCAAGGCTCTTGCTAAAGGCCGTCTTTCAGAGCGCTGGAATAAACCTACTGTACATCACTGAAACATGCAACTGCATCAAATTGTATATGTGCTGGTAAGCAGTGTGATATGTTAGGATGCCTCTCGCCTGGGTACCCAAGACTTCCTAGTGACCTATTGGTCTGCAGAGCTGCAGCTGGAGCGCCGATATTGTTTCCAGTTTGCCTTTCCTCACCCCGTGTCTAAAAACTTGCCTCTACGCGACCTTCTAAAATTGACTCACCGCCCCTTTTGCTGCCGCCTCTTTATCCACATCCAGATGAACAACTGTTGCAGCTGCGGCCAGCGGAGCTTGGAAATAAATGCCCCCCCCGTTTAAAGATTATTGCTATCAGCCGTTGCTTACATTGACTCAGCTCCTCGCCATGTAAAAGAATGCCACTGCCTTTCCCCGATTAGAGCCCTATCGCTTCACGTTTCCATTGCCCAGTAATAAAATGTAATATACTTAGCTGTCATTCACAGGATATATCCTGCTAAGAGAATATGGAACTGGCGGTTTAAAGGCAGAGAGATAAACAAGCTGTAATATTGCAGGTGGGGCTGATTCTATGGCAGGTGTTGGAGAATATGTGGCGAACCTGTCCCTTGTAAAGGATTAATGTTTCCAGGGTTGGACGTGATCTGACTGGACGGGACACTCAGAACTACAGATAACGTAAAGCAATCAAGTCCTTAAATCTTCAGGAATGACTATAGACATGTCAAAGTCCCATATGTCACTGTGCACTATTACTCTGAACAACTACATCCAGTTTGACGTTGGATGGAGCTGCTGTATTTTATGCTGACAAGTACATAATACCACAAAATTCTATAGGCAGAAATCAGTGTTCACATTTTGCGTTTGCACGTCAGTAACCAGGTTCAAGTTTGTCTTAATGTCCGTCTCCTGGCTCGATTGAAGCTCCTAAAAACTTGTCCTCAACTTGTCCTTGAACTGAGACTTATCTAATCCTGACGCTGTTTAGTTTAGGTTAGGTTAGGTAGTTACTTTATTAATCCCCGAGGGGAAATTTTTTTCACTGCAGCAGCATACAGAAGCAATAAGATAATAATAGAACAATAGCACTTTAGTGCTCTGATGACTGCAAACTCCTGATGTGACGATGTTAGTTCTGGTCATCACTGGCAGCAAACTGCTGCGCAGGTGTGCTGTGTCATGGGAAACATACGTCCTTTAAAATAAAAGCGCAGCAGTTCTGTAGACTTCAAAATAAGTGTTTTTTCTTTTCACGCACACATCTACAACCCACTCAAAATGGCCCCGTAACTCTTTGAAGTTTCCTCCATAAAATATTTGAATCTTCTTGTTCGATCCAGTCTCTCTAATGAGGAAAGGTAAGACAGACTTCAGCTGCTTCACTTTCCTGCTGGTTTGCATGTCAGAGACAGATAGGCTACGTTCAGGCTGTTTGCATACACTCTCCCAGTGTCCCAGCACTGAAATTAAACAAAGGAGTGATAGAACACACCACTTTAGATCAGCCTTCATTGAGTTCCATGGTTGTAAATAGAAATTACCACCCTCATTCTGTTTTTGTTTTTTTCTTCTACCAATCCACAGTATGGAAATGGCACAAAAGGGAAGTTTCTGTCAACGAGAGAGCTTTCTGCTGATCTTTTTTTTTTCTTACTTGATGACCCTGCTACTGGAATTTTAGCAGTCGTCTTTCAGTAGTTATAAATAGGCAGTGGTCCCTAGTCCCTAAGGCAGTGGTCGTCAACCAGTCGCTTGCGAGCTGCTGTTTGAGTGTGTTGAGTATCAGTTTGTTATTGTTCATATAAAAGAAGATTATTCAGCTCGTTTAGTGGAGCTCAGCTATGTGAATACATGTTACTGTGTCCAAGAGCATGCACGCATGTCTCATGTAGCTCTCGGACACTTTAATTTTTTCAAAGTTGTTCTCAGAGGGAAAAAAAGGTTTGAGACGCCTACTCTAAGGTTTGCAAAGACACAACACTGTCTTCATCACTACTGTGAAATACATTTATTATTTATTTTATAATGGTCATGCATTGTTCTCATTTGGCCTTTCAGAGGCTATTGCATGGTAACTTATGTGACTTTTGAAATCCTGACTGTTTGAAGCTATGTTTCTGATACTATCAGACTGTAACTGCAGATCCAAAGTGAAAATGTTCAGCAATGGCATTGACTTCTTATTTCACCTATGATATGGCTTCTAACAGGACGAACACCATCGGGCATGTGAACAAGGTTAAAACCTTGATTTTTACTGCATGGATCAGGCACACTAGAAACTACATTTCTCCTGCAGAACACCAATTTAGTGACATTTCTTATAGATGCATGTGCAAGACAAACTTCAACACTGAAAGAAAAGAGATATTTACACAACAGTGCATTCTCATACGTTAAATAATTCTGAAGTCCAACTGAAACACAGTAGCATCGAGAAGTTAGTATAAGCAGGCTGAACATTTGAGAAACTGAGACACTTTCTCTGGGTTCACCAGGTTACCGTGCATTTAAAGTGTTCTGTGATCACCTGCGTAACCTGATTTCTCTGGGTAGTCTGGTTTACTGAGTGCATGTAAATGTATTGAGTGAGAGGAGAGTCAGGGTGCTATCACAGTCTGCACACACCCACATGAGTACTTGTGTCATGAGCCTTCAAAAGAAACCAGCTTTTCCTCTGAGTAATAAATGCAATTTGACTTTCAGGACGAAATCCTGACATAGAACCTTTGCAGATGGTCCAAAAAAATCAAGATCACAGGCAGATAAAAGTCAATTTATTTCCAATTGTGTTAAAACCAAAACCTAGACGAGAAACAGGAACATCTTCTGCCAGAGGTTTTGGTGCTGTACGTCACTCAAAATCTATTTTCTAACATTAGATGTTGAACCCTGTAGGCTGAAAGTGCCTTTTAAAAGCTGCTGGTTTCATTTTTCATAGAGACGAGCAGCTGTGGTCAGTTTGAGTTCATGTCAGCTTGATTAGAGCTACATTTAAAGCCTACAGGCAGTGAGTATTGGATCCCAAAAAAGAGCACTTGAAGGCACCAGAAACACAAAAAGTGCGTCGGAGAAAGTTGCGAATTATTGTTGTGGCCTAAAACCGAGACAACACTTCAAATTACATTAATGAAGACATCTAACATTTTATACCAAGACATAACAAGGTCTTCTTGCGTGGCTTTAGTCCAAGATAGATTCCTGACAGTAAACAATGGCTTTCACCCAATTAAATACTGCAGCTTGCCAACTCAGCCAAGCTGGTTGTGGATAACTGTAATTAATTACAATTCAGTTGATAGTAAGCAAAATAAGTTAAACACCCTACTGGAGCATCAAAGGTCATTTTACTTATCTTCTTTTCCCCCAACAAATCATGCAGTAACATCTGGTCCAAATAATTATCCAAATAAGCTATATACTGTCAGAACAATGGCCCATTAGCTATGACACACAAACTTATCGCTAAGCAGGACTTTAGCTTTTGAAATCTTTGTCCTGCAGTTTTAAGTCTGAAAGTAATATCTCTCTATATATTTCAGAAATCTCTGTCTGTTTGTCTTTGGCATATCTCCACAACCATTCGTCCCACCTGCTTCAAACTCGGTGGGTGTGTTGCTGGGGACACGATGTTGCGCCTTTTATGCGATTTGGACACGTGACACATGCGAAACAGTCAGTATTCATAAATATTTGTAAAAAGACAAATACAAAACGCGTGGAAAAAAGAAAACCTGGCAGCCCGCTTTGACGGGTTGCCAAGTTTGATGTAGACTCCACCTACCCTTCCGGGACCACAAAGCATCAAGACAGACAAAGTCGAATGTTTCCACAGCAAGAAACATCAAGTTTCTCTAGAAACTGTATTTGCCCTGCTGTTAAAACACTTAGTGCTCTCACTTTCAATTTCACATAAGCCGAATGAAATAACTACCATTGTGACAGCTGCTCTAGACATTTAAGGTTGTGTTAATTTTTATAACTAAAGGCTTGGGTAGTTTAATCGACAGCATACTATACAAGATCATCATATATTCACATCGGGGCTGTCTGTGACAACCATGTACATAAGTAAATGGACTTTCCACCAGTTTTTTTCAAATATAAAATTATATTTTCTCAGTTAAGTGCCATTTAACTTACATGATCTGTTTTCAAGTAGTTGATATTAACATTATTGTTCGCTAAAAGTACACAGGTTCACTAATTTATTTTACTTGGCCATGCTCATCTTTCGACCTGAGATGCATCATGTGCTGGTAGTGAAGTCTTTCCATCTCCTCTATTAATGATCAAATTAAAATGTCTGGTGACGTAGTGAAGCGTGTACTCACCTACGTCGGCAGCAAGCTGTTCTCAAGAAAGCTTGCTCGTTTTTTCACAAGGAAGAGATGAAATTATACTGAAATGTGGCCTTGGAAATGTTACCCAACACACTAATACTGTATACAGTACATACTCAGTATACACTGTCTAATGATGTCAGATGAAGCATGGCAAAGGATGGATAAAGAAAGTGAAGATACCTCACACAAACAATCTACAGTGCAGCAGATACCTTGCTTGTAGCATTAGTTTAATGTCAGAAGGAAGGCAGATGGTTATCTGTTGTGCTTTCTGATCAGTAAAAACAAACAGATTAAAATACATTTGGATGTAGTTCAGGGTTTGTAGTGAAAGCTGCCAGACATGAAATTCCCAGTGCCAGTTCAAATGCAAAACAGAAAAAAAAGCTTGCTTGCCATGCAGGTCATTGTCACAGACAAGCCTATTGTTGAAGACACTCTTCCCGTGGGTAGTACACTCTGCATGGCCCACAGGTATCTCACTGAATGCAAAGAAGAGTGGAACAAAGAACTGTAAGCTGACATTTTCCTTTGTTAACAAGGAGACACAGCGAAAACGTAACTGCTTTGGGGAATTTTAATAATGAATTAATATTACATTGGTGGATGATAATGTGCTTTCAAAGTTACAGTGGGGATAGCATCAATGTTTTTTGGACCATATTACGCAAATCTGGAAACTATAGTTGGTTGGTATCATCATATTTAGGCATAATTTATTTCTACTGCACCTTTCATACCAACAAGGAGTACTTATTTATATATATATATATATATATATATATATATATATATATATCCTTCTATCAACTTATTTGATAATTTTTTTGGGTCGTTATAAGGGAGCATAGTCAGAGACAAATTACTGTGAAAGGACAAGGGCAGACAACAAAAGTAAAAACCCTGTTAGTGGCATTTATCTCGTACTTCTTAACAAATTAAGCTACACTGAATTCAAGGTAACTTTACAACCATAAAAAAATGCAGGATGCATGCTAATAATAACCTGAATGTAACTACTAGTCACTCTCTTGACATCATATCTGATCTATAATAAAGTGCAATCCAAACCCAACTTTTTTTTACTGCTGCTGTTCAAATAAGCATTCAGCAGGGGTGAGAATTATTGTGAAGAAATGCCATGTAATTGCCAAAGAGATCAGCACTAACTAAAGAATCGTATTAAAAATACATCTACAAATTATGACAGTGTCTAAATGTGACTGTTGTCGGCTGCTGTGTGGAAAACTACATTCAATGTGAAATAAGATCATGATAGCTCATGACATGATGGTGAAAGGCCAATATTACACTGATGTCTTTAACAAATCAGCATGGGTTTGTTTGGCTGCACTGTAACAGATAGATCAATTGCTCTTCAGTTGTATTTATGACAAATATTAAGATTCAAAACCTTAAGATCTAAGGGAGGCAGAGTTGACTTTATGTTTCAATCAAGTGGCAACTTACCGTGACGTCACCCATTGGTTTGTGAAATGCCATTTTGAAGCCTCGAGTTAGTAACTTTGTCTGCAGCCATCTTGGTTTTTTTTGGAGCCAGAAGTGACCATGTTTGGATAAGAGGGTGGGGCTGAGGAAGAGGGGAGGGGGGGGATCTGACCGAGAACCATAGGACACAATGCCCGCCCACCTGTACCAGAAACCTGACCGCACCCCAAACATACCTCTCTTTGAGGCCGAGTTATTTTCAGAAGGACCACCAGAACACTGAGCAAATTACACCATAATGACTTGATGAAAAATGTTATTGACTCATGAGTGAAGTTGATATTGATTTAATAGGAATTCAGAGGCTTTCAGGAGCAAGCCCCTGGCGGCCAGCAGTGGTGTTGCGATTTACATCAGTTTCGCATTGGCTTCACTTTTCAGTCATGAACTTTATGCACATTTTTATTCAGTCTATGTTTATAATATATGTTTGGTTGGTGATGAAGTTTTTAAAGTTTTTCAGAAATTCCACTCCTATTTTGTCGTCTTAAATTCAATCTGGGTTTTGTGTTTATTTGATTATTTGCCCCACCCTGATTAGTTTCAGCTGTCCCTCATTGTCCACCTCTCTCTCGTGTATTTAGCCTGTGTGCTCTCCATTTCTCTGTCAGTTCATTTCAGTTGCCAGCTTGTGCCCATGTTTTTGAAATGTTCTTTGTCAATTCCTCATGTCTCTTTAGTCATTGTTCTTTCTCTTTATGTCATAGTTAGTGTCAGTATATTTTTGGATACAGCCAGTGGACTTCCTTGGAGAGATTGCCTGTCTTTAGTTCTTAAAGCATTTTGTTTTCATGAAACCCTCCTGTTCCCATGTCGTGCGTTTGAGTCCTTCCTGGATCTCAGCAGTCATCAGTAATTTTTGATTGATACTGTATATTTGTTTTTATGACACTTTTTGTTTTAATCACTTTACCTCTGATATTTTGTCATTTTTGATCAAAAAGAAAATGCTTGAAATGCAATAATTTTGGCAGAGCATATAGGCAAGACAATATTTATAGATAAAGCATGTAGCAGATGCAGTTGAAAAGTGTAAAATACATTTGAGCGAGTAATTTCTGAAGTAATGATCATATGGACAAACACTGTAACATGCAGATGTCCTTATCTAAAGCCTATACATATGTTCTAGATTTGAATGGTGCTCGTGATGGATGAAAAAATTAGGAATAACACTTTAATATAGCTCATAAAGTTGCTAATATCTGTTTAAAATTTCAGGACGCTCCCAAACCCATTGACACAGGCACTTTACAGAACTACAGTATATTGTCCCAAAAGCTATTTGGCTTCACCCTGTTCTTTCACAGCAACCCTGAGTCGCACAAGAGGATCTCTTTACAGCTCACTTCACATTTAATCTGAGAGCCACGAACATAAACCAGACCACTACACTTGGTCTGTTTGCTGCAGCGACTGAGGCAAAGGGACAGGAAATCATTGCCATCAAAACAACTCTGGCAAAGGTCAGTCAAATCAGGGAAATTCAATTAGTCACCTTGAAGAAAAGCAGAGACCTGTTACAGATGTGGAGTAGAGGACAGGAGGAGGGGGAAGGTCGGCGAATGCCACATAATGGAATGGATTTGTTTGTGTTTGACTGTGTTGAGTGTGTTAGCAGGCTAATTAAGGTGTATAATTAGGGCATCTCTAGTTCTTAATTAACATGACAATAAAAAAAAGGATTAAAATGATTAATGCAGCTCATCGCTTACATTCGGACATACATACTGCAACTTAAAAGAGTCATCTACTCTTTGGATGAATTATGCACACCATTGTTGAGCACTTCTGTGGAGCCTGTATATTGAACTTTAATGCTCTGATCCCGCAAAGCTTTTTTTAGCTTTTCTACACTGGTTCCAAAGAGAAGAGCAAAACAAGAGTTTGGAGCTGAAGACTGAATAATTTTAAGCGTCTTTTAATAGCAGTTGAACTTAATTTGCAGGCAACCCTATGCAATCTCATCTTTCAGAAAGGTCTCGTCCATGCTATCACAGGGAAATATAGGAAAGGTTGAAAAGGTTACGATTGGCAAATTTGCTCCTATTGTAGGAGACGCAGACGAGCTGCTGGGTCTTTTCAGCGACGGAATTCATTAGACGAGCAATTCATTTGGTTGTTAGCGAGGCCTCATTTTGTCAGGTAACAAAGGCTGCAGCTGTATTCATGGAGTTATCTGGCATGTTTGCACTTGTCACACACAGCAAGAGGTCTGAAATAACACAACTGAGTGAAGCGTTAGAGATTGTCTGATCATGATTCAATTAAGTATAATATTTAACTTTGCCTGCAAACTGAGCCTCTTTTATTTTATTTTCACTAACTGTGAACAAAGTGAGCGATAATGCGGTGATTAAAAGCAGAGTAGCTTTGAACAATTGGTAGCCCTGATTTTCCTGCATGTCATCCAGCTGACTTCAAAGTTGTCACAAGTTTTAGATGGAAGAATTATTATTATTGATACTTAGATACTGATAGTTGATTCCGTTTCACTATCAAAGTCTCTGAAAATGTAGCTTTAAATCTTCTGTGGTTTTGTGTAAAGCTAGATCTCTATTACTAAAGCTCCTTTTCTGATGGTAATGGCTCGGCTCCAAGCAACTATACTCCCTTTTTTTGTTTTTATATTCTCCTTGAATGATATCTGGTACTTGTTACCTGTTACTATTTTTTGCATAACCTCTGCTGAGGTTTCAAGCGAGCTGAGGTGAAACTAAACGGTGACAAGAAAAACAAAAATTCTGAAGTTTTGCACTCACCGAGTGCAACATTTAGTTTTCCTTAAAAACTAAAAGCTATTCTCTCTTGTCGCCACCTTTTTCTCCCCTGCGGGGTCACCAAGAGCCATTTCCAGCCTTTGATGAAAGCTAACATGCTTTTGACCAGGTAAGCTGCAGTTAGAGTGGTTAAAGTGCAATAAGATATTTTCTAAATTGTGTGTGACATTCCCCTATATGTGAATGTCTGTTTTGCATTTGATGCTGGGCAAGAAGTGCACATTGTTTTTTCAGAGCAGTTTTTCTGAAAGTGTCTGCTGCTCCTGAAAATGAAGCTGCTGAAAGCAAGAGTATCCCAACACTGAGCTGAAAGGAGCCAAAACGCTCCATAAGGCTGAAGGTTGATGATTTTATGTGGTTCGTCACGAGAAGCAGCTGCTTTCACTCAATCTGTTAATAACATGCAAATATAGATTTTTGCAGCTTTAAATGCCAAAACTGCAAACTCAAATGTCAGAGCAGATACCTGCTGTGTTTCGATGGCGGTAGAGTCATTAGTCAATCTGTACCTTGAGCATGCCGACAACGCAAAATGATTTTTTTTGTATTGCATTTTGCACCAGGATTGCAGTTTTGGTTGATTAGAAACACCATCCTTGACTGAGCTACTCTTCGCACTGGGGTGCATGGTGACCCACATACCAAACTGGTGACCAAACAAACTCAGTATGCCTCAGGAAAATGCCAGATCCTCGGTGCGGAGATGCTTTTCTCGCTGCATGCCTATAAGAGCATGCAGTCTGTAGTCTCTAATGGACCCTTAACGGTCTAGCTGGTAGCTATTGATCAAGGCCATATAAAGTGAAGAACGTTTGAAGACTAAAGCCAGTAGAGTAATGTTTATCTGACCACTTAAATGTTTATGTGCCCACCCAATTTAGCGGTTTCAATTAGTTGCTGTATTTACAGTTTACAGCTTAAATGAACAGGCGTGTTGGAGTCTGACACAGTGTTTCCGATGGAAAGCCATAGGTCGGTTAGAACAGCTGTAGGCCTCCATATCCCCATATAAGTTTCAGATTTACTGTAGGTAGATAAAATGTTGTGCTTCATCTTATGGTGTGTTATTCTGAATGTGAACGCTTTGCACGTGTACAAATGCTCGAGTATTACAAACAGTCAAAGCATGACCATCAGGTAAAATGCCAGTGTAAAGCAGACCAGACACAATGGAGCTTTTACTGTGAAAATCATGAGCCAATCTTTTATGTCAGTTTCAGCAAAGCGCATTTGAGGACCAAGAAATAAAAGGAAGGAAAAGAATAGTATCACTTTAATCAAGGTTTTTCATTTTAAACCGATTTTATTTCTGGAAAAGAAAAATTGTGTTAAGTGCATATGTAGGTAATAAAAGCAAAACAGACATTCATTTTCCATTTACAGCAGTTTAGTAGCAAAAAGTGACAAAACGGTTTCTCTGTTTAGTAGATTTCTGAAAGATTGCTGAAAGTGGAAAGCTATAATGCATCTCTATGATTTCAAATAATCTTTATTATCACATTCACTAATGTTGATGTAAAATCTATAGCCTACGTGATAATAATATTAGCATTATTAGACCAGAATAATCCCAGGTCAAAGGCTTCACCAGGCTTGGGACTTTAACAAATCAACATCAGAAATAACCTGAGGAAGCATCAGCTTCACAGTTAAAAAAAACCAAACATCTGGATGAGAGTTTTTCCTTTCCTGCCCCTGCGTGATGCCTTAATGTGCAGTCATGAGAGTTATTTTTGTATTTACCAACTCACAGTAACTGCATGTTCCGAAAGGACTTCCTTCCTAAAATAACTTCCTTAAAGACACTGCTATTCCCTTGAGTAAGTTAAATAATCCTTTAAAGTGTGGATCTGTGTGTTGTCATGATGCTGCCTATCTGTCCATCACCGATGAAGACGATAATTACCCGTGTGAAGATTTGACTGATGAGATGAGGGACACTAGGTGCCACAAATCAAACAGTGCTCCTAAAACTTGATAGGCTATGTCCTGGAAAGACCTCGTAGTTGTCATTAAATGTATCACCTTATGTCATGCAATGATACACAATAATGCCACAGGTATGAAGTTACTAATGAAGCTGCTTTAGTGACCTAGCCAACTAGCCTACTTTGTACTTCATCTGAGAAGTTAAGTGGGAGTCTATGGAGCCAAAGGCTTTTTGAAGCCAGCCCCTAGCGGCCCTCGGTGCTATTGCCCTTTAAGGCACTTCCACATTGGTTCACTTTTCAGACCCAGGAGCTACATCCATCAGTCTATGAGTGCACCAGCAGAATAATTGTCTAACCTCCCAAGCTTAAAAAACTATGAGAACAACCAAAGCTTTAGTTTGTGGGCTATAATTCAGGAAACCCTTCAAATTTCTACTCACAGGAAGCACTTTGCACTTGGTCACAGTCATAACAGACTAACGTCCTTCTTTCATACTGATAAAATTGAGTGAAGAACAACAAACACAATCATTTTCCTTTTTTTAAAGCCTGCAAGAGACAAAAAAAACCCATTATTTTGAATCTTCTTTTTTATTTGCTTTTTGTTTTCCAGGATGAATTAAATAATTGGACAGATTCTGCATGAACCAACACCACAAGTATGGTAGAAAATTCTGAGATCACTCATCCTGCTCACCTTGAGTTACAATATTTTTTTGGAAAAGGAAAATGCCAGCATGAGTTCACATTGATTTATTGCAAAAACAAAGGTTCACTACGAGTGTGCTGCAATCCTTTCTATAATTTGCATCCACGTTATGCCATGGTAATACTGGAAAACGGACTGCTCCAGGGGGGACCCAATCCCCATGCTGTTAAAATAGAGGTTGATCCAACTGGATGTTTCATTATTTTGCTCGAAAGAATACAGAGAAAAAGAAAGGAGTAAAGCTCAGATGCATATTTACAGCTTATTAGCCAGATACAAGGGGACATTACTTAGCTCCATGCTGCGTGTCCTGCCATCTTGACTGCATCCAGGGACCTCACAGTGGAAACCTGTCATCGGCAGCACATTGTATGTCTTTGCACTTTTCTTCCAGGCAATGTGGCAAACTCTTTACTGGCTCTCCAGAGATGGAGAATGACCAACTTTAACTAAATGTCCTGTTCAGTGGTCCAAAGAAGCCATTTAAGAATGCAGTGAAATGTTCCCTCTGGCACACGCTGCCTCGCCAATTAGAGGTCAGAATGGAGGTACTTGTGCAGCACACCGCTGTAGATAGATGATGTCATTGTTTGGGGAAGAACACAAAGCAAAATAAAGAGGCATAGCTCAGTAGAAGTGCAAGGTAAAGGTAAAGGCAAAGGAAGCAGCTAAATTGCACATCAAGAGTCGTGATGTTAGGCAGGTAAAGAAAAAAATAAGCAAACATCAAAGGTATTATATATATATTTTTTTTTTACAACCTTAAGAACCATACAAAGATACTTTTTGTTTTTGTTTTAAACAAAACCCATCTCTATATAGTTGAAGTCTCTTCTTTTAAGCTTCTCTCTGGAAATCTACCAAGAACAGGCTGTTTTGTGTCTGTCTCTTTAAGGCACACTGATATCAATAACCCTGTCTTCGGATTGGCTGACTCTTTTCGCCACTCCGGCACTATCACAAGTTTTCTTCGGGCTTGTATAGCTTGTTAGCTGTGTGGCACAATAACCAGTCATTGTTTTCTTCCAGATAACAGGTTGGACAGTGACTTGTGCTGAGGGCAGACCTATGACATAAGCGTGAGTTTGTGACATCACAAACTTGCACTAGCTTAAGGTGGATTGAGCCTTTTACCGTTTTCACAGCCTTCATACAGTACTGAGACCTGCTTTAAAAACAAAAGAGAAACAAAAATCAAAACTTATGCGATAAGGGACCTTTAAATATGTGGCTTTAAACCAAGCAGACAGCTGCTGTGTGGTTTCTTTGTATGCGAAAACAAATCTGTTGTGGGGTGGACAGTAGCAATTTGTTTACTTTGCCCGAGGACACTGGCTATGTTTTGCCTGGGGGCCACATAGTTGCCATGACAGGTTGAAATAAGGACATCAAAACCACCCTAGGCGAGACTGTACATTTTACTTTGGGTCAACTTTGTCTAACAATAAGCTCACATGCTCCAATGTGCTGCAATACAGATAAAAAGAGAAGGTTTAGCCAATATTTTATTCAGTTTAGTGAGACCAGTGCACTCCAATTAGGAGGCTGTATTATAACTTTGTGTTTTTGTGTTCATTTTCGATCATTACTCTACAAAAATGCGGTCCAGGTGATTGACTAATATTTTAAAACACCATAGGTCTGAATAGGACACCATAGGATTGTACTAGTATTTCTACTACGATTTTACATACTTTTTTGTCATGTCAGTGCACTGTAGCCATCCTAAAATAATGTTTAATCCACAGATAATGAGGCTTTTATTGTTATGTTTGGGCTGTGTCTGTCATGATTGGCAGTTCCTGTAGCTTATCAAGCCCTGCTATTTCAGTGGCCTCTTGCCCCTGTTGTTAACCTGATGCCACAATTTAGATTTTCTGGCTCCACATAATCAAACTACCATCTGAAGAGAAACATGATGACTGATTTCACAGATGTAACTTTTCAGTTCAAGGTGACAACTCACCTCAAACTTCATAAACACATCAAAAAAATAAATCTTTACACACTGACTGATGCTGCACACCGAACCGAAGTTGATCACTGCACTCTTTACGGCACAGTACAGCAACATTGGACCAAATACTTCCAAACACTTTGTGCTGAATCTGAAATGCAAATGAAAAATGAGATCAGTAATGCAGGATTAAGAAATTTGTTCCAGGTTATTTTTGGCTTGTGGACAGTGGCTTTCACTTTATATCAGGAAGGTTAGAGAACAGGATGTTTAAATTAACACGTGTTCAGTGCTGTACTGATTTGATTATGCTGACTTTTAGTCAGAGGGCATATTCCTGTTCTTAGACCTGAATTATTCATGTGGAATTTAAATATTAATTTAAGAATTAAAATGGCACTTACTGATAGCATTTTGTAGTTTGGCTTTTTTGAAGAAATTGTATTTTATTGATTCCTGTTGTTCTGGGTTGTGTACCCTCATGGTTGAAATGCACTTATTGTAAGTCGCTTTGGATAAAAGCGTCAGCTAAATGAAATGTAATGTAATGTAAAAATATCATGTGTCACTCTAAACTAAAAAAGCTTAATGCTGTAGCTGATCAAATCCACCACTGGCCTGTACATTGAGGCTCTATAGAGAACACTTTTATTCATCATATCTCACTCGTGGCCGAATGTGGCACAAAATCCTTTATCTGTCCACTTAAGGTCTTTAATTTCACAATTCCATTTCAACTGGAGGAGGTTGTGGACAAATCAATGTGTGCAATTAGACACACAGAGCCTTGCAATTAGCAGTAGTGCTAATGTGCTGGAATGGATTTTCTGATTTGGTTGGAGGAAAGCTATACTATACAGCTAAATCTCCCAGTATCTGTCCTCAGTCAGCGTCTCTCTGGCAGTTCAGTCGGAGAAGAGTGGAGTACCTCTGCCTCACCAACACTACAGTAGCACATCTCCATCCAAAAAATATTATTTCTGCAAAAGCAGAGCTCGATTTTACATTTAAACTGTCAGGCGTCGCATTTTGCAGTGCTTCACTGCTTTTTAATGGAGAAACAATTTTCGCAATGAGGGTTTAAAAAAAATGTTGAAATCTTCAAAAAGTATCAGCTTCAGATTCAGGTTTAATAAAGTGCATATAACATTCTTGCCTCTACTAACCCTGCTAGTCTTTCATTTCCGCACAATAGAAAAGGTACAATACTAAACAAATACACTGCCAGGTTAGAAATATTGTTTAACCCGAATTAAATGAGATGTGGCGACACTAGTCACTAGAATTTCATTAGAGGCAACAATCAGGGGGATCTCACAGGTTTGTTTTAGCAGGTTAAGTGATTTTTTTTTTTTCTCAGAACACCACAGATGTTGAGAGTCGACTGCTAAAAAATTGCAGCATTCATTAATCAGAGTGGGGTGTCCACATTTTTTATAGGACTTCACTAATTACATCTTTTTATGTATTATCCTTACATGGCTTTTTCAGGCTCATATATATATATATATATTATTTTGAGCATTATGGGATTCCAATATGCAGTAACTGAATTTCTTTGGCTGCTTTGGGGCAACAGACATAAGCTGTAAACATAACACATTTTATTGTCTTCAAAGTCTACATTTTTAGCAACAGTGGTTTATTTATACATCTAGTAAATCCACTAGAAGATTAAAATTTGTTGAAATTTTTGATCCAAAATAAAAACATTTTTTTTAGAATTATCCACCTCTTTATCTAATAAATGCTCAACTGTGTTCATTAGTGAGTTGCTAACTTTGTCTGTCTGCTGTTTGGTGCTGGGTAGGTAGCATGGGTAGCAATGGGTTTGATAGAGCTTCCTCCCTAAAAATGTAAATGATGTGAACCAAAATAGTAACAATGGTGAATGTGAAACAAAAACAATCAACGCTAAAAGAGGCTCTCCAACTTGGGGAAACTTAAAAATTGAGTTAAAATTTTTGAAGAAAAACAGTAATTTGATCCACTGCTGTTATATAGATATTAATTATAGCAGCTTTAAAGAAGTGCTATGAATGGATTTTCATATGTGCTATTATCTTCTAGAGGCAGGTTTGATTTGAGATAAATGAAGCCTAATTTGCCACTAATGGTAACCTGTAGTCTACACCTCTCTTAATATCTACAGTATTCCAGTGTCTCTCTCTGTGTACAGTATATGTCTGCCTCTATTTGTTCAGATAAACCCTCCACTGTCATGCACTGAGTAACAGGGCTTCTCTTTCGCTGTCTTGCCTCATGTGGAAGATGCACAGTACCTTTACAGAAAGTGAATACAGCCTTCTGTCCTTCTGAAAAAGCATTGATTTTTACTTTGCAGCACCCAAGGTCAGTGCGGAGAACAAGCCGGGAGGATCTTATCACCATAGAAGTATAGGCCTTTCTCAGTCTGTTTATCGAAGGGAAAATAAACACAAATGAAGTTGAGAACGCAGCTGTCTGACTTAGCACGACCTTGCATATGGCAGAGCAACAAATAACTAAATGCTTAAACTGTGAGGTGTTTTAAATCAAAGAATGAAGTGTCATGATGTTACATATCTTTTAATGTTATGGTTTCTGCTGTAAGCAATGTGTGTTTTCAAATTGTTTGTTTATTGTCTCTTTCTCAAACCAAATTTACCCCATAACCCTAGATGTAGCACTTCCTGGGCTGTTTGTGATATCATACTTAGGCTAGAAAAAGACAACACACACACACACACACGCAGTCTCGGAGGCACAAAAACAAGTAATGGGCCTAATCATGGCAGGTGACAGCGATTCCAAATTAATTATTTCCCGGTGAATGACTTTAACTTGGCCTAAAGTACATGAGCAGAATTATAAGTGACAGCAGAACAAAGGAGGTACAGGGTTGCATCAAAGGAGAAATGAAGATGTACATTTTCTGAGCACAAATATTACTCATTATAGGGTTGTGTTGTTGTTGTTGTTATGGAAATTCCCTGGGCACATGAATCACATTTTGAAAAAAAACTATTGTTTTATTTTGGTAAGAAAAATTAACATTGTGTTAACAATTCATGTTAAATGAATAAATAATATATACAAATAAAAAATGAATATAGAATAATAATATAATAATAATAATAATAAATATTATATCTTTATATATAATATAATAAAAAAATAATTAATGAAAGAAGATCCCTAAATGTTGAACTATTCTTTTGCGACAGAATGTGAAATAGCCACGCTTTGCGCTGACTAGGTGTGTAAGTTACACATTTTCCCTTTAGTGGACAAAAATAAAAACCAACTGCATGCGTAGAGGCATGTGATTTAAAGGAACATGAAATTCATAGCTAAAACACGTAGGTCGGGTTACTAAGTAAGCACATGGTTGGAGTAAGGAAGAAGAACACGGTTGGGGTTAAGGAAAAATAAAAACAGGTTTGGAGTTGGGAAACAAAAAAGAAGTCAACAAAAACGGTGTCACCTCCTGGATTGCTGGTAAATATCTCTTAATAGCCCGTGTTAATTCATCCGCAATTTGACCCTATTTGACGTCTTCCTTTGCTGTCCCTACAGCTACAGAGAAAGGACTCTTACATCTCTGTCTTCTAACATCATGAGTAATCATGTGAAAGCAGCTAGAAGCGTAACACAAAATATCTTTGGCCAAGTGGATTGATCCTGTCATGGAAAACACAGCATGCATTTGCATGTAGTTAACAACACCTCCAACTCTTCCTCTGCCTCGTGTTGCGCGCTCGCTCCAAGTGAATTAGTTGTTTCTGATAGAAAAAGAATGGAGGCGGAATTGATTTCTCAGTGGTTTGTGTGGTGTGCGGTCGGTGGTGATCCACAGTCCTTGTCCTGATGTTACTGTGGAAGAAGCAGAGGAGTCGAAGTATCACGTACACGGCAGGGTTACCTTATAACCCTGCCGTGTACAGAAAACAGCTGGTTGCTGTGCAGTAACGCCAAACTACAAACCTGTGTTCAACCAGTCCAACTTCATTATTAGGAATTTACAGTAGGAGACTGGCTCTTCAGTGACATCATGAGTTATCTGAATTAAACAAGTCCAAAATACAAACAGAATCTTCTCAGCTAAAATTATTTTACATAAATTGACCTCGTTAAATCGACGGGATTTTAATGTAGCAGGTCTGTACAGAGTTGCAACAGTCATATCAGTGGAGCTGTTCTTGGGACATATCAGCTAACTTATACTATATTATAACTTGGCTGTGGTTTGCCTTGAGAACATTTTACTCCGTTTTTAGTGGTCAGTGGATTATTGTCTGTAGATGTGGAGGTTAGGACAGGCCAAAACATGACACTGACACGGCATCCTGCCGTGAACTGACTGGTGTATTACTGTCGGATGGCCAGACTGTCAACTACTTTGGTCAAAATTTAAATATATCAACGACTATTCGATGGATTGGCATGAAATTCCATACAGACATTTGTGGTGTCCAGAATTTTAACCACATTGATTTTGTGAGACCCTCTGATTTTTCATACAGTGTTACCATTAGACTTCACTTTGTATTCTTTAGTTTACTGGATCAGTTTGGTTTTCTTAACAAACAGCATCAGAGTCCCTCTATCTTTGCTGTAGACAGCTTAAAAACATACAAGCAAATATACATCAAGAAGACATTCCCTAATAGAACCTTCTTTTACTAAGCCGTTGCTTTTGAAGAAATACTTTGACAGGTCCTGAAATACACTTATTGCCTTTACTGCCGAGAGTTAGAAGAGAAGATTGATAGCTAAATAAAATGCTAGAAGATAAGCTAAGTATAAAAACTGGTTTCAGGGAGAAATGGCTCACTGGTATATAATTCTACGAGGCATCTTTACAATATCAATCTTCTCATCTAATTCTTGGCAAGAAAGCAAGACAGAATAATGGATCCATAAATGTTTTCAGCCGGTCAGAAGTTCATTTTCTATTTGTACAACATTGCAAAATCTTCTTCTCAAGTAGCCCTGACTCTGTGAAACTCTGGGATTTGTATTTGCAGAGTCCTAATGGGGCTGATACAGTACCTCCTCATTTACCTGTCAAATAACCTCCATTAACAAACAGACAATATTTCCATTTTGCAAATTGCGCAGTGGGTTTGTCACAGTCAGCATATTACCCCCTCGATGCTGCCATAACGGCTGTCATGCGCAAGTTGTATTTAGTAATTTAATCTAATTGCAGTGTAATGTAACTCATACCGGGGTGGCAATAAGGGAGGTGAGTCTACAGGGAAAGGGGCGTAATTAATGACTCGATTACCGGTGCTCTGGATTGACAGGCAAAGATCCTGGGATGTGATTGGCTGGAGCAGTTGAATGGGGTGTATAGGTTTGGGAGCAGTGTGTGTGTGTGTGTGTGTGTGTGTGTGTGTGTGTGTGTGTGTGTGTGTGTGTGTGTGTGTGTGTGTGTGTGTGTGTGTGTGTGATGATTTGTGCACTGTACAAACAAGGTGGAATGAAAACGCCTGGGGCTGAAAATTTAGCTCCAGCCATTGTTGTAAGTTTTCCGCTGATAAGTACCGGCACACACACTGTGTCCATATAGGGAGATGTCAAAGCATGAAAGCAGATAACACGCACTCGGAAAAGGCATTCAGATGGATCCATGCGTGAAACAGTCTTTTGGGTGAAATGAATTATGTTTGCTGGAAGAAACGGGCGAATGAGGAGTTGAGTAGGAGATGGAAAGTGTGTTATGACACACCGGCATTTACACATGCGGGCTCTTTCTCTCGCAGTGAGATATCAAAGTAGCCTGGTATTGATCCCTGGGAGCGATCAATATGAAGCCATTGCACCTTAGTATTTGTTGCTCAGCAGTCTGCCTTCCTCTGAAATGGGTGATCATGACACCAAAACTGATGGCTCTGTGTGGATGTGCATCTGCACAGATATATTCTGCACAGTATGTCGCATGTGTGCAGGTTGAAGAGGCTTCTTCGTGCTGTTTGTGCAAGTTTTTATCCATGCGTGTATACATATCTGAGCATGTGAGGGTCTGTCATTGTGTGTATGTGTTTTTTTTGCAGTAGCTGACAAGTCCTGTAATAGTGACAGGATGCAGGCAGCTCCCATGAGGCCGTGCATGCTGGCAGCAGCTGGCCAAGAAAAAGAACAGCTGCTGATGGGCTCTCAGCACAAAGAATCCACACAACGCTTCGCCTTTATCTCTCCATCCCTCTTTAGATATATGTTCACTTTATCCACCATTTTCTCACTAATTGTTCATTTCCGCTTTATTTAGAAGTAATACGGCCTTCTGCTTTGTCTCTCTCAATATAAAATCATTCCTGAATATACACACAGGCAATAAACTCTGATTTTTGTAGTCTGGTGGGGGAAAAAAAGAGAACTTGTTATACATTTTTCCACGGCACCCCTCCCTGTCCGAAAGCCATTGGCCCTACTGTGCTTCATCATCTTTCCCTCATCTTTGGATTTACTCCACATTTTTCCCGGCACAAAGAGGGCCACTGGCACACCTAGAACACTCAGAAACTGCTCTGCCCTTCCTTACACCTGATCCCCACAGGCTCAGTTGTATGTGAGACTATGATTTAGATGTGCAAACAGGAATTGCCCAAGTTTAATTAAAGAGGATAAGATGTGCATCTCTGTGCAAATATGTGGCTTTTTTTTTTTTTTTGAAGATCCTGCACTCACTTGAGAGCGGCGAGGCATGCTAAAAGGAATGATCTTGTAGGTAAGTGTTCAGAACTGGATGGTAGTATAAGGTAAGAAGGTAAGTGTACATGTGTGCACAACAACAGTGCACAACGGGGCCTAAACCGAGCCCAGTATAATAGTAAAATTGTCAGTGAAGTATAATTCCACATGATTTAGTCGGAGCCACTGCAGGAAGTTAGTTCCCCAGAGGCAAAAGTAAAAGTGTGGCGGTCTCGGTTGTGTATATAGCAGGTTTGACTTTCAGGAAGGAAACACGACTTCTTGTCCAATCACAGACCTGCAATTAACTTTTGCCTCTCTATTAGCTGTAACAACAAGGTTTTTACGAACCTTTGTGTTTATGTTGTCTACCCTGAACAACACCTTTGCCTTTGTTTATGCCCTATAAAAGGGGTCTCCAACCTTTTTCCTCCGAGAGCTACTTTGACAAACCGAAAATGTCCGAGAGCTACTCATGTTGAGTAACATTTATTCACATCCCTGAGCTCCACCCAAACCAAATGAACAAGCTTCTTTTATGTGAGCAATAACAAATTGATACTCAACACACACAACAGCTTAAATTCAACAGCATGTGCATCGATTTTTCTGTATGCTTTTAATTTGATGAGTCACCACATTCAGCCGAACTGCGGTGTTACTTTGAACTCTCACTCACTCAGTGACAGACGTTACCTTTACAGCTCTGGCCCCGCTGTTGCGGTCCAGCCAAAAATATTGTATTTAAGTCATTTTAACGAATTTATGAGCACCCAACTCTATTCAGCTCAGTTTGTGCTGCGGTTTGCAAGCACGTTGCAGGTCGCAGTTTCTGTCCTCTGATATCTGTGTTTCACAAAAGGCAGACCTGAACCCTGCCTGTGCTTCCTCCGTTATGCTGACGTGGTGTGGAGCAGACACAGGTGGAGGGATTGTCCACTCGTCAATCGATTGCGTTGATAGCGTTGTTCTCTCAAACAGATACAAAAAATAAATAAAGAGTGTTGACCCCGTGACCCTGTTCGAGATGAAGCAGGTATAGACGATGGATGGATGGATGGATGGATGGATGGATGGATGGATGGATGGATAACCATGATCTTTCCCTAACCTTTAACATAGCATGTGCAGATTTTGTAGAAAGCCGTATGTTGTCACCCAAACCTGCATCACTTAGGAGAGCAACAGATTTCTCTGAGCGTGAACACGAGCACATATTCATGAAGTTACTTTAAACGTACCGTGTGGAGGTTCAAACTACTTGTAGTAACATGGGACATTGTTATATGAGCAGGTCCGTATTTACGACATGATATCCAGCCAATGGTTGTGCACTGCTCAACAGCTGCAGTGGTAATGCACCAAGAAATGTAACACTGTAGCAACACAGACTGAACGAAGACGACTGCAAGCTATTTAAATTAAATATAAACAATGTAAGATTTTAAATATTTTAAAACTTGGCTTTGCAAATTTTATAAGAACTAAACACATTCAGCTTGTTTGTTATACATCAAGTTTAGACACATTGGATTTTAGTGAGAAACACTGAATGTAAATGAACTTTTGCACACAAAAAAACCCTCCGGTGGGTACCTTTGAGGATGAAGGTAAACATGGCAGCCATCTTGTTACGAGTTGGGTGTTGGCTGTGTCTGAACCTGGCAGCTCTTTTACCTGGAGCTTGAGAGGAGGAGGAGGCGGAGGAGGAGGAAGAGGAGGAGGAAGAGGAAAATGTGGCCAAAACAGATGCTTGTCTGTCTGTTTCTGTCTATCAGCTACAACGTTTGCACAGAATGACAAACGCAGAGAATCACCATTTGAATTCCACAGTGTGCATTTCACAGTCCAGTAATCTATCCTATTGTATATCTCCATTCCTCCTTTGCCGTTTGTTCAAGTTTGAATTTGACCAGTTGGATGTGGGAGGCCAGCTTTGAGTTTGTGGCTCACTTAAGGATTACGCTGCATCTTTAGATAATGTTTGGCGTTTTTGATTTAACATAATAATAAAAATACATCCAGAAGGGAAAACCAGAGCTCTGAATATAAAGTCGCTGTTTACTACAAAGGTATGGCTCATTTTCCCTTGATGGTTACGGTTTCCATTACTCAGGCTTTCAGTTCATGTATTTCTTTGCTTTAGTCTCCATATACTTTTGAAAAGGCTGAATAATTGCACACATTCTCCCACGAGCGTCAGTGCTTTAGAGGCAGCACTGGATATAAATTTAGAAGAAGCATTAAAGTGTGCACAAACACCCACCTTTCCACCCACACACAAACACACAAATTCCCATGTAATATATTTTTTTCTTATGTTGCAATGCTATTATTTTGCTTTCCCGCATTACGCCGTGCTGTCTTGAGAACAACAAACTACCCGGCATCTTGCTGTACTTCTCTCAAAACCGCCGCTTCCTTCTCTCGCTTTTCATCTTCGTGAAATGGGATACAGCTCCTGCTCATTTGTCCAGCATCTTTTGCCAAAGATCTCAGAAACAGAGTGGAGACGGGTCCCTGAGGACTAGAAGCTAGAGGAGAGAGGAGCTGAGGCACACTCAGCTGTGCTCTGCTTGCCATAACTTTGGGGGAAGCTCAGAACTGGTAATGGCCTCGCTGTGTTGCGCAAACATGGACACTGTGGAAGTGCTGGAACTGTTTGGGCTCTGTGTTAATTAGAGAGAGTGGAAACGCTACAGGTCATTTGTTGCTGTGGTTGGTTTTTCATAGATGTATTCTGAATTGTGAAACCCTGCAGAGGCAATAAAAGAACAAGGTGTGATATCAGGAATCTGATCCTGCTTCTTTAACATCACATAGTGCAATGTGGTCTCTGATGATGATGATGATGATGATGATGATGCTATAAATGTAAGTGTAAAGTGTTTTGTGTATTGGTAAGTGCAACTGGTATGAACAAGTTACTATGATTGATTTTGATGCGTGATGTGATGAAGTTATTAGAAGCAACATATGGAACATGGTGAAAGGTTGTTTTTGTACATTTACGGATCATCTTCATGATTCTAAAGCTAACTCTTTTAATAGTGGGCTATTCACGTTTAAGTAACCGTATCTCCCGAAGCACTCAGACCCTATCCAAAAAAAATAACTTTCTCAGTTTCTGAGGAAACACTTCAGTGTTTCTGAACAAACCAGTGAGGATTTGGGGTAAATTTAAACTTACTGTCTGAATTATTTCATTTCCTTCAGACCGAGTTAATGATACCAAAAGATGGTTGCCCTAAATTTGACAAACTATTGAACAGAATATGAGAATTGTACACTGCTTTCAAGGAGGCAGACCTCCACGGAAAGGAGCCCAAACTAATTCTGCACAACCAAATATTCACTTATCAAGAATATTCAAACTTATTCGAAGTCCGCTTTATCACTCTGGGATATGGCATCAACGTCACCCTAAACACTAAAACATGAACAGTTTTTGTGCACTTCTCAGTGTGTTTTTGGTCTGTATGAGCTACTTATCCATTGTCAGTGTATCACCTGCAGTAGATGGGGTCAGCACATCCCCATTTTGGAGGCAGGCGGCTTTACCAGCTCGGAGGCTGAGCAATGCTGCTGTGGACGGGTCAGCAACAAAATGTATTTTAGCCACCAAAAAAAAAAAAAAAAAAAAAAAAAGACCCACCCCCCCAAAAAAAAAATCAATGTCAGATTAAGTGTATGCTGTATTTAGAGAATTTTCACCATTTAACCTCTCCATCATACAGCCCTCTCCAGCAGGGAAGTGCACTTTTAAATCCATCTAGGCTCTCTTCAAAGCCGGCAGCCTCCATTGAGAAAAACTGTTAATTTTATCTTGCAGAACACAGGAGCTCCAGATCTACCACTGCCTCCATCAGTTAGTTTGTTTGTGTTATTGTGGGACTTTGGTGTTAGTTAATTACCGTTTTTTTTTTTTTTTGTCAAGGGACTCTGGTGGCTATGAAAAGAGCAAAATAAAGGCTTCTGTTCTGTGTTCGAAACAAGTATCTGTCGGGAAGATGAAATGGTGAAAACACATTTATACACATAAACTGATGTGTTTTTGGATTGTCCACCATATAGTGGACTATACAGCGGACAAAATCTATTTGGATTGTCCACTTGTAGTCCACTATATAGTAGACAAGTACAATTAAGCATTTTTGTTAAAAAATGTTAGGTGGCTAAAAAAACCATTTGCTGCCGACTATGTCCACAGCAGTTACCTACTAACCCCTTGCTTCACTTCTGTGCCAGTACAGTAGTAAAATACCTCACACAATCTCAGGTAAAAACAACAACAACAACAACAACAATACAAACTGTCCCTGTAAAACATTGAGAAGGGCCGTTTCTCCTCATTACCATTGAGTGCATGTTTAACCCAGTAGAACTCATCTGTACCACCATCCGTCTGACAGTGAATGCAGCAACCCGACCACCGCGTGGCTGACGTTTGTTGTGGGAATTGTAGTTTTATTTACTTTCATTTGTATTCATTTTGATATCATGAAAAACTACAAGTACCAGATTTCCAAACGCGGAAGTAGCTGCACAAGCCATTATTAGCTGCAAAGCAACACCGGAGCAGAGATGTCTCATGTGGTAAAAAAGAGAAAATTGGACAAAACCCGTCAGGACAGACTTTATTTTGACAGCTACTCCGATGTCACCATCCACGAGGAAATGATAGCAGACCACGTGCGAACCAACACGTACCGCAACGCGATACTGAGGAACGGCGAGTCGATCCGGGGGAAAGTTGTGCTGGACGTCGGGGCAGGAACCGGCGTTTTGAGCATCTTCTGCGCTCAGGCGGGCGCGAAGAAAGTGTACGCCGTCGAGGCGTGTTCAATAGCCGAGCAGGCGGCGGAAATAGTCCGACACAACGACATGGAGGACAGAGTCGAGGTCATACGGGGCACGGTGGAGACGGTGGACCTGCCGGAGATGGTGGAGGTGATCGTGAGCGAGTGGATGGGTTACGCTCTCCTGCACGAGTCCATGCTCAACTCGGTCCTGTACGCGCGCGACAAGTGGCTGAAGCCCGGCGGCCTCATCCTGCCGAGCAAAGCCGAACTCTACATCACACCCATCAGCGACCCGGTGGTGGAGGACCGCCTGCACTTCTGGTACACCGTCAAGGACCAGTACGGCGTCGACATGTCCTCCATGCGCGACTTCGCCCGGCGATGCGTCATGAACTCGGACATCACCGTGAACTCGGTGACCGTGGAGGACGTGCTCTCCCACCCGGCCCGCTTCGCCGAGCTCGACCTGTACTCGGTCACCGTGGAGGAGCTGCGCTCGGTGAAGGGCCACTTCAAGTGCGAGTCGTTCGGCTCGGCGGCGGTGAACGCGCTCTGCGTGTACTTCACGGTCACCTTCCCCTGCCCGGAGAAACCGCAGGCGCTCGTTCTCTCCACGTCCCCGTTCAAACCGGAGACGCACTGGAAGCAGGCGGTGCTGTACCTCGACGCTCCGGTGGAGGTTGTACAGGACACGCCGGTTACCGGAGAGGTCAGCATGTATCCCTCGGAGGACAGCGCGAGACATATATGTATCCACGTGGACTACACTATAGGAGAGCAGAAAAGACAGTCCAAGACGTTTTCCATCCCTGACTGGAGCTCCGAGGCTCAGTCGTAGTCGTGCGATCAAGTCGCCAGACATCAAAAGCCCTTGTAATATTTAAACGTCGTTGGGATTCACAAATCTGCTCACCGGGGGGGGGGGGGTTCCCGCAGCAAACGGAGCAATGGTGGCACTTTTGACCTGCGGGTTCAGATAGTTTTTACCATTAAAGTACGAGATCACGTTTGGCTTCAAATGCATGGAGGAGCTGCAGCTGATCTATACACCCACACACAGATTCAAGAGTTTTCGACACATCTCTCCAGGCTTAAAATAGGATGTGCAATTTTTTTTAAAATTTTTTTTTTTAGACAAACACACAGCCAGTGGTTCCTCTATTGTGAACTGCATGTTCTTCATTTAGCGTTTGTTTTGTTTATGCCTGTTTTGCCATCTGATACCCCAACAAAAGCCAAAATCGGAGGAGGAAAAAAAAAAAAAATGCAAAGCCTTACCACCTTTTTCGTGCATTTTTATTAGCCCCACTTAACCGAACCCACGTGTGTTTCAGGGCTATTACTAACGTTGTTTTTTTTTGTACTGCTGATCATCTGTGGCATTTACAGCATTTAGGATGTATTTTATGACAAAATGTTACTGTAGTATTGAGAAGGGCGACAACTAACGGTTCATTTCCTAATTAATTAGCCAACAATTTTCTCAACAAGTTAATGGCTGTAGAAAATGATAGAAAACTGGTAAAAAAAAAAAAAAAAAATTCCCCAAACCATCAAACCATTTCGTTATCAAACAGACAATGAAAAATGTATTAAAGTTTGACAATTTACATATTTACCAGTGTCGAGATGGTTTTTGAACGGCATTCAACCATCTAAAGAGACTAAAATTCTCCTGAAGGTTGGAATCGGGGAGTCATTTTTTTTGGTGCGTTTGTAGCTCCTTCCAGCAGGCAGGTTCACAAAATGTTGTCAACATTTGACACCGTGCTGCAGACGTCTGATATTCTGATCAATTCAACCATGAATATTGCGTGGAATCAAATCAAAAATGCTGCATCGAAATGAGCACGAGACCAGTATATTGACTTGGACTAGCTGCAGTCAGGCAGGAGGCTGCATCCATCCCACAGGAGGTGTTTGACTTTGGCTGCCTTAGTTAGTGGTTTTTAATAAAGTATCACATTGGCTCATTACTTTGGTTTCAAACTTGGATACACTGTCGTGTCTGGACTGAAAACACTGACTCGGTGAAAAGTTCTGATTCTACTTAAGCATTCTGCAATATAGCATAGGCAATCATGTGTGTTCAATGAAAGCTTTCCTTTCTTGCTATACAAGTTTAAAAGTGACTTCATAGTTGTTTTTGTTTTTTTTCCACTAACAGGCAGGAACTGATTTCATAGTTTGAAGTTTGAGTTGTGTCACTGTCCAGTCCGTGAGCCCAGAGGGCTCGTCGACAGGTTTATTACAGGGTCTTTGATTAAAGGTTTTTATTTCTGACTCCTCAGCGGGTCAAAAATAAACTGTATCACCTGTGATCTTTACTGAACAAATGTGAATTAGACTCTAATAAATTCTTTGACTGTTTCATGTGTCTCAAGTCTTAAGTGGCTCAAATTGAGCAGGTTTTTCTTTAAAGGTGCGATTTGTAAGTTTTAAGGCCCGTCTTGTGATACCACTGATACCATCTCAAAGATCGGTATCGGGGCTGATCAAGGCATTTTTTTTTTTAACTGATCAGTATCGGCTATATTTGGCCAAGATTCTTTGCTGCATGTCAGCTGTCACAAACAGCACATTTTGTGGAATAATCAAGCGTCACCCGTTGGTTTGTGAACTGACGTTCTGAAGCCTCAAGTTCAGATTTTGGCCGTCGTCGTCTTGCTGTTTTGGAGCCAGAGTTGACCATATTTGGGTGGATCGGACTCCATCTCTGAGGAAACTATGCCCCAACTACCGGTAGCAGAAACCTGACCGCACCACAGACCTATCAATCAAACAGACATACTGCTTTTTGAGGCCTAATATCTAATTAATGATGGGATGATTTTCAGATGGACCACGAGAAAACTATTAAGAAGTGACTTTAGCGAAGGACACCATCGTGTGGGAAAATAATTATTGACTTTGTATTTCATAAGAAAGTTGAAAGGGAGTCTATGGAGCCCCAGAGCCTTTTTTTCATCCAACCCCCAGTGGCCCTAGTTGGAATTGCAGACTAAGGCATTTCTGCATTGGCCTCATTTTTCAGACCTGGAAGCTACTTCCATTTTTATAGACATGAACTCTGACATGTAACATACGTGCGGCTAAAACGTGTGCCGTGTGGAAACATTTCAAAATTGAAAACAAAAGCAGCACCACAGCCACTTATGTCTGCAATGCATAATTTAACAGATCTATGTTCAGTGTTATTCATTTCATGCAGCACCTCAAAAATATGAACTCAATAAAATACAGTGAGTTCAGGTAACAGTGACAAAGTGTAAGAAGTAGTTGTGTAGTTGTTGAATTTAAGGGAAACTAGTTCATATTTTGTTTTTTTGCTCAGTTGACTCCTAAACGATGTAGCTGCTCTCGAAAAAGACAGGACGAACTGACAGAACAGGTGAGATCTTCTTTTTCAAGTTCACCGCATAAACAGAAGCCCCCTGGGTCTTCTGTTGGAGCGCCCGTGGGTGGCTCTAAATTCTCCGCTTCATTATCACTATCCTCATCCATGTTTTAAGATGCTACAATTCATACCCAGCTCCAAAAACCCCTGAAAAGCTAAGAGGTTAAAACAGAAGTACAGGATGAGAAGAGAGGAAATACTTATTTTGAGAATGTTATTCACTGTTATTTAAAGATCTACTTTAACAGCTTTAATCCATTATGAAATATAAACCAAATTTCTAGCAAAAAAAAATAAAATAAATCGACTCATTTAAACAAAACATTTAAACTAAATATAATAATGTGTGATGGTTAAAAGTAACTCTGACTTTCAATTTAAAAAAGACTAATATTGTCTCGTGTTATTGATCTTCTGTAACGATCCTGTTTCTGCCTGTCTGTAACACAATTTAATACCAATTATTTGTTTCTCTTAAATTCAGATTTTGTAGAAATACAACCTTTTCCAAAAAAACCATTTCCATAAGTACATTATTATTTTTTGTTGTTGTTATCATTATGCCATTATATTATTCCCAGGTCAAATTAAGGACAAAGTGTTGATTAAACTATTTAAATCATATAACTTGTGGTTTTGGTTTAGATTTGTGGATTTGTTTTTCTTGCTGTGTTAGTTTTGTCATTTAAAGAGGCTGAATTTAAACTGTAATAAAAAAAAAAATTTTTTTAAGTAAACTGTTACATCATGACTGCTAAAATACCATCATACAGGCATGGAACCAACCCCTTATTGACCATTTATACCAAACTATCAGTTATCTACTGTGTTGGCACCTGGGTCTGCAAATGTTGTTTCATGTATTTTGTTGCAAAGTACGATGGCTTTCAGTGTTATTGCTTTGGAAGAGATCATAGCAGCGTTGTTTGATGCCAGTGATTCAGCGTGGCGGACGGTGGGGACAACATGGGGAATCCTGCACTTTTAAAATTAAAATTAAAATCTTGTCTAAGCCTGTTTGAAGTCAGGAACGTCACAGTCTGGTTGACAGATATCAGCGGCAGTGTCCTACGTTGTATCCAGGTGTCCACCACGTACTCTTGTTTCTCTTAAAAGTCAGGCTGTTATTTCCATCTTAAGTCCGTGAGCTGAGATCATCTTGGCCTTAAGATACGTTTTGGAAGCGAGGCCCTTGTTGCGGCCATATCTGACCACGTCACCGTGGTCATGTATCAAACCGGTTTAATACTGGGTCTTGGTATGGTATGACACCACTAGATGAGATTTTTCAGTGTTATTTTGTTGTGCAGAGGGGCTTTTGTATCAAAGAAAAACCGTAACAGATCCCGAAGACTTTCCACTCAAATTCAATTCAGCACTTGCAGCTATAGCTTAATGTGCACCCACAGTGACTCGATCTCTTCCCAGTTTCCACAGGTGCCTGAAAAAAAGCCCGCAGGCAGAACACAGGGAGGAATCCAGGGAATGGAAATGTCAAATTCAGCACAGACGGCCCCTGTTGAGCCCAAAATCACACTCATGCATGCACGGCCACTCTCGGCTGTTAAATGCTAAACTAATTGTGATCCATTCCTGCCTGAAATGATTTGGAAACCATTAGAAACAAGTGTTGAAACTCGAAATGGGATTATTTGTGTTGTATCGCGCAGCAATTTAGGAGCCAATCAATAGACAATGTGCTTAATCTAACCAATTTCAAGACTCATCGTTCACTGGAGGACTGGTGAATGAGACCGTCCAGAACTGGAGTGGGAACATGCATCTGTTTTTAGAATTTATGTTATGGAATTATGTGATTATATATAATATATCATTTTATTCCAACATGAAATTGTTTCCAATTTACCACCTTCAAATACTCTCCAGTCTGTATTGGACAGTAGGATTGACAGGCCGAACAGTTGGACAACATAATTTATAGATATTGTCCAAAAGATTGTGCGTGCATGCATATATTTATTCATTGGTCTTACTTTAAAAAAAAAAAACCAAAAAAAACATTTTCTTATCTACCTTATTTTTATTGGATATACGTATTTGTAATTTTTTCTGATTGTGTGCACCTTTTTTCCTAACTGTTTCTTTGCTGCTGTGATGACTAAATTTCCCCAATGTGGGATTAAATAAAGTCTTGTCTTAGTCTTATCATAGCCCATAGGTTTAAAAATGCTCTTCCCAGTAGTAATTCAGTCTGTGCTAAAAAATATAAAAGTTCGGTAACCAGCACTATTCTACTACTCTTATTATCTAAAGCAGGGGTCTTCAACGTTTTTCAGGGCAAAGACCCCCAAACTGATAGCGAGATGGAGCAGGAACCCCTTACTATATATATATTGTATAAAATTGTGTTTTATATTAAACTGGAGGAGCGCAGGAGGCTTGGATGGACAGGTCCAGGCTAGTCTCGCGCTGTGAGTGAACCGGTGTCCAGCTTGAGAGAGCTCCTGTGTGTCGCTGAATGTGCATTTCTGACTGAAAGATAACATCTTCTGCCTCCATTTATCCATTTGCTACAATATGTCGGATTCATGTTAATGTGTATTTAAAGACATTTAAATTGGGGGGGGGGGGGGGGGGAATAAATAAAAAAATTGTCTAATCAACCAAAAATTTCACAGACCCCCTGCAGTACCTCTGCGGACCACCTAGGGGTCGCGGACCCCCTGTTGAAGACCTCTGATCTAAAGAACGGTTGAATCTGTGTCCAGAATACAGTTTTAACGTTGAATTTCTATCGTGTCACAGCCATAAATCAAAATTGATTCAAATTAGATTTGCTGCTTTTACATGTAAACAAAATATCCAATTAGAAAAAGTTGACATTCCACATGAGGTGTTACAGGTGAATATAAAAAGAGATACAAAAATATGATTTAATCACCCAGCTGACAATATTAGATCTTATAATTAACATATCTACCACCTAAATTAATGTTTGGACTTTCTCCAGTCCTTCTTTTTAGATGCCAAGATCTACTGCAAATTATCACCATTAATGTTCCTGTGAGATTCAAACAAGACTTCTGCCTTCTTGTTTTGTATCTTTTCCAATCCTGAGTTGGCCAGCCTTGATGCATGAGGTTTTTTGGAATGCTGCAGCAGGTTCGCTTCACTCTTTTCTCAGTTGCCAAAACTCCCAGTTCATGCCAGAGAAGCTGTCCTATGTCATGGTATGATACCACCAACGTTGCAAGTCTAATTTTGGGTTAATCTATCCATTAAATTGGACGACTGGCATTATGTTTTCCTTGATGGGCCTTTGAACAAACTCTTGACTGTTATGTCTCAGTCAAAATGTCTTGATTTCCAGGAACCGTAGAGTTTTTAATAAGTCGTCCACAGTTGTAACCTTTTGTATCTCTTCTTTGACCAAAGTCCTTCTTGCCCCTGTCCTCAGTGCAGAGACGCCCCCAATAGATTTATTATGAAGCCAATTGTAATTCCTCTTCAGACTCCCAGCATCCATCCCCAGATCTTTGCCTCTTTATGGTTAACCCTTTTTTGGACAGTTCTTTGGACTTCAACTGTTACTCTTCCCACATTTGTACTGTGTCTGTTCATTTGTGGAGTATATTTTTGAAATTAGGTCAATATGTATATCTCACATCAGAAAAAAGGACGTTTTGACAGAAACTGCGTTGATTTTAATTGGTAGTGAAGTTTTAATCCAATTGCAACCGATTGTGATGCCAACCATTGGTTTGTGAACTGACGTTTTGAAGCCTTTGGCCTGGCATTTTGGCTGTCTTCATCTTAGTTTTTTGAAACCAAGGGACCTTTTTTGGGCAAGCTGGGAAAGAGCAGGGGATCTCGGTCAGAATTGGACGACCTTGAGAATTCAAGGACATTATTGCCCCCCCCCCCCACACACACACACACCTTTAGCAGAAACATGAACATTCCTCAACCATAATGTCAGAACCCTCCCCCCAAAAAAACAACAAAAACCCAATAACTAACAAACAAACAAACAAACAAACAAAAAACAAACAACATTACGCTCTTTAAGGCCAAATATCAAATTAATTAAAGACTTATTTCCCGATAGACCACCAGAACACTGATCAGAATTAGTGGATTTAATGAATGACACCATATTGACTTGTGGAAATAATTTGTTGACTTGTATTTCATGAGCGACCATGAATTAGAGTCTATGGAGGCAGATGATTTTTGGAGCCAACCCCTAGTGAGAGTGGTATTGCACTTCCACCAGTCACTTCCGCCTTGGCTTCACTTTTTAGACCTGGAAGCTGCGTTCACTTTAATATACAGACTATGCTAGTGACACAATAATGACTTGTGGAATAAAAATATTGTCTCCAGAAGTTCATAAGAGAATTTTATACTGCTTGAAAGGTAGTCTATGGGGCCAGATGCTTTTTGGAGGCAGCCCCTAGTGGCTGTCAGTGGTATTGCACACTTCTGCACAGGCTTCACTTTTCAGACCTTTAAAATGCATCCCTTTTTATGAACAATCTATAGTTTAATAGACTTAAGTGATCACAGGAATTGCTTTAAGCAGGGTTGCAGCTACCATTAAGGACACTGAAAGAGAAAGAGAGTCAAGTCTTGATTTATGCCTTGCATGTAAAATTCAATTGTATGTTGTTGTTTTTTTTAATTGTTTTTGTTGTTGTTGTTTTAACAAATTAATCATTAACAATGTAAAATAATACAATTTTCCATACACTGTTTATAAAGTTTTTGTTGTAGCAAATTCAAAAAATAATATTTATACTCACATTTTAATGTCTGTAAATATGTTATAGCAATATATAGCAACCGAAAAACAAACGTAATATATTTGAAAAAAACATGCAAACTAATGACCTCAGTATGTCTAAAATGATGGCTGCAGCTCTGGTTTGTACACTGTGTAGAAATTATTGACAAAGTCAAAGAAAGGCACACGTTGCAGTTATGTGGTTTTCATATGTTGTGGTGATATGAGTTTGTCCTTGAGTTGCCAGCCTCAAGACAGATGGGAAGTCAGCGTAGGGCTCCTCACATCTGTGTTGACCACAATCTGAGCCATTCAGCTCCTTTCACAAGGCCCTTACTGCTCTGAAAATTAGGATATTGTGTTGTTTGACGTCCGTCTCAACAGCACTCCATTTCAAAATAACAGCACTAACAAAATACCAGCGTGACTTCAGAAAATAATATGAGTTTTTTTACCGTATCACCAAAAAAATTGAAATATGTAAACCAGTTCACACTTTGAAGCATAATGGATCTCAGGGTATTTCACCTCCACTTCCAACTCCTCACTGTACTGAAATAAAATAGCGTCCTCTGCAACAAAACTTCAATAGAAAATTGTAAATCATAAAGTTTCAAACCCCAAATCCTAAAACTTCAGCTATGATAACAAAATGTAAAATACCTGAATGTGTTTGGTCACAGCTTGTGTTTCATTGCTTCTGAAACCCGACTGGACTCTGGTAGCACTCAGCATCTAATCGTAGCCGCTCATTCATCCTCATATGCTAATGACACCATGAACAAGCCAATAGGATTCAATTCCCACAGTCGGTTACTGTATCCAATATTCCTGTCAGCATATCCTGCGAGGACAAATTGGGAACATGATATTGACAAAAGCTAATTTGGTGGACCGCCCCCCAGAGTGGTGGACTTCATTTCTCTGGGGCCCAGCAGGCCAGACCATTTGTCATCATTATCATTAGCAACAGGAACTGACCCATGTGCCTACTGCTAAACCCCAGAATAACTCCGTCCCTCTGTATGTCGTTATATGCCTGTTTCCTCAACAGTAATAAAACCGTACACTTATTTAAATGAGAAATAGTATTTATTCTACCCCTGAGCTGCAAAATCTCAGCCTAGAAAGCCACTGCCTATCAGAAATGCATCCAGCAGAGAGAACCGAGGCATGACTTCATGGACGGACACACACCGTACAACAAGGAGAGAGCTGGATGGCGCCTGTTAAGAAAGTAAATCCCAAATCACTCGCAGGGGCACGTAAATCTGAACGGGATGGCCCCGATTCACAATCAGCCCGAGGCAGATGGCTTTCAGCCTGTGAGCAAAGTACAAATCCAGCAAACTGTGTGGCCACCTCCTCTTCCCTCTCCTCCTCCTCCACTAATCCATTTTCAATCATGCACTTTTTGGATTATGCCTCTATGTAATTCTTCTCAGGTATTGTTTTATAACTTAATATGATATTTCAATTTGGGCGAGTTGGGTTATGGGTTTAGGACACCGTGCAGGGTTGGATAAGCAGCGGAGGTCTGCAGGCAGCAGATTGGAGCAGAGGGTTAGTGCCGGGCTGAAAGAAGCGTGATAAACCTTTGACACAAAGTCCGAACGGAGCAGGTGCATAAAGGTGGTGAGACTGACCTGATTCAGTCTTTCGAAAGGCATCCCGCATTGTGATGTCAACCCTGCATTTGTACCGACTCTCAAGTGTATCACCTCCCCAGAGAAGTTCGGAAGCATCGGATAGTCAGACACTTTATATAAGAGAGAAATAAGTGAAGAGAGCAACTCTGACGCCACCACCTTGATTCACCTTGTCCATATCATTATCAATCAAAAGCTTCCAGAGTCAGAGTTTTATAAAAGTGAAGAAAATACTTCCCCTTTCATTTCCCTCCCTAGTTCGTTGAAGGATTCTTAGGACTCACTAAATCTATATCTGTATAACTGTAGGTCCAGATATTTAAGTTGCCTATATCTGTGGGGACTTGATATAATAACCAGAAACAAATGCGAGTTTCACTGACTATCAAGTGAAATACATAAATAAGAAGTACTCCTTCCATTCGTTACAAAAAACAAAACAAAGCAAAATGACAAAAAACCTGTAAATATATTTTTCCCATGATGTTGTCCTCCTGGATTATTTGCATTAATTGCTTGCAGTGATCTAATACAACTAGAAATATTAATTTGCAATGTAAACATTATAGCAAAAATCTCTGAATCTTCTCACAGTTCTGTGCCAACGTTTTAAAGATCCACTCCAGAAATATTTTCAAGATATATATAAAATGCTTTGGTTTGAGAAATAATTTGAGTCTCATATTTTTTTCCACAAGAAATACATAAAAAGATGAGAAAAAAAAAAGAATTATCTCGTACATCTATTCCGTCTCCCTCATTAAAATTCCAGAATCTACAAATATGCAAAAAAAAATGTCATTTCTAAAGCTTAATTATTGGACACAAGATGCCTCTTACTTCACTTTAGTCTATTCTCAGTGTATGTGCACTGCAGCCATCCAGTTTCGACATGATACTTGTGTAAGTTAATTTGGCCAATGATTGACTGCCAAACTATTTGTGATGTCACAAATTCTGCTCGTGAGCCCTCCCCTTAAAATTTGATTTTCAAAGAGCAAAGACAAACCCTCCCCCCCTTCAGTAGATGGTTATGAAATCAGCCTTCAAACTCTCCACATCCTTCATTGTGCACAGTGAAGCTCAAACAGCTGTAGGAAGCATAAGAAAAGCATACTGTATTTTCTAGTGGAGGAGGACTTTAAAATATTTAGGTTTTTATTCATCACAGAGGAGGGAGGCATCTAATTGGTCCCAAATTCATTCTGCTGCATAACAACGACCCAAAACACACAGACAGAGCTATAAAGAACTATATTTAGTCTGCAACACATGTGGCCCCTACAGAGCCCTGATCTCAACATCACGGCGTCAGAGTGGGTTTATATGAAGAGACGGGAGACACTGAGACCAAATCCAGAGAGCAACTGTGGCAAGTTCTCCACGATGCTTGGAACAACCTGCCAAGTATCCTGAGCACACCAAATATTGATTTGATTCAGGGTTTTCTCTTTACGGCATTTTGTATGAAGGCACTGTAAATAATAAACATTCATGGTATTATCTTTCAAAACATCCTCGCTTTAATTAGTTACTACCTAAAACTTTAGTACAGTACATCGTGCCGTTGTATCACCCAACCATATGCATCAGTAATAATACTTTATAATACTTAAACCTTAATTTCCTGTTAATACTTTTGGACTTTTACTTCAGTAAAATAATAACTGCAGGAATTTTTATTTACTGCTGGAAGTCACCACTACCCGGTCTGCAGATTTGCCTGAGTCTTTTGGCCCCTGCAGCATTTACTCCTGATGACACAGCCGTATTATACCCCATAAAAGTCTATCAAGCACAAGCTTAAATGCAATATTTTGTTTATGAGGAAGCTGTCTGTCCACCTCCTCCCTCCACCTCCTTGACTAACAAACACACTCCTCCGGATAAAGGCAACATTACCCGCCACTGAACTGGCGCACAAATCCAATACCTCTGCACCTGGCGTCCGCCAGACAGCGATGTGCAAAAACAGCTTTGCCCATCAATTTTCTAACAACCATCGAGAGTTATGACAAGAAGCAGGAAAAAAAAAAAAGAAATTTCACAGCACACAAGAGTGGCAGTGAGATATTGGAAGACAGCGCCACGTGATTGTGGGTCCCTCAAGTAAAGAGGAATCTATTGAACCCGTTGATGGATTAAAAGGGACATGGTCGTTCTGTCTTTATGTGTCTGTGAATAATAATACTCCACATTCAGACACATCCTCCTCTCATTCTGTTTGCTGACCTCTGGCACCTCTCTTTTCATGCCCTAATGTGTTAATATACGTGGGTTATCTATTGGTGTACACGTTCTTTAGCCTTGTATTGGTGCCTGGCTTCATTTACAAAATCTCTGTGCTAACCCTGGTCTGCACGAGCTTAGTGTTTTTAGGCCTTGAAGAAAAGACAGAAAAGAGCTTAACTGTCTGCAGATGAGCCTCAGAAATGTATTGTGAGTGAACATTGTATACGGTGTCTTTGTATTGAGTCAATAAGTGGGAATTGAATGTGCTCTTTGGTAGCTTTCCACTGTGCTCTCCTCTTTCTTGTCGCTGAGTGAATTAGAAAAAAAGAAAAGAAAAAAAGAGGTTCATGTCAGGCAAGTTGCCCTTGGGCTCAGAGAGGAGAGGGAAAAAGAGAGAGGCAGCTGCGTGAGGAACTGTCTCCACAGCAGAGATCGTCGGATCCTTAACCTTTTCCACTGTGACGCAAATTAAGTTTTGATCATGTTCGGGTACTTTGGGCGTGCTGGGCTTGATAGGGTTTTACAATTTAAAACCAATAACTCAACTTGGCTTTTTGTTGAGATTTCAAGCCTTGAAAAGTTACTTTCTGGCTCACATGGTGCTTTGGAGTCCCCCCACCCTCTCAGCTCTAACTGCTCAATGAAGGAGAAAGAGAGCGACTGACATGACAGGTTTTTCTATTAAAAAAACAAAAAAAGCTTGTGTCTGTTGAATTTGTCCTCTGATTTGTTTGCTTAAACCCTCTGGTTTGTCAATGATTTGTCTACTCCAGGCTTCCCTTTGTTGCAGATAGAAGTCATTCAAAGTCATAAAAAAAAATGTATGTAACTTTAAAAGTAATACATGTTGTCATAATTTTAAACATCAGTAGGTCAAATCTTTTTTCTTTTTTTTAATCTTAGACTAATGAGTGTTAACATCAAGATGATCAAGTTCAGTGGCTACATCTGGCTCAGCATTTATCATAGCCCCCACAGATCTCAGTGGTTTTACATTATTTAGAGTCATTTTACTCTGTGCTTTCTGCAAGCTTTATCTTTCTTCCTGTTTTGTGCCATAAAATAATCTGCCAGAAAGCAGTGCTATTGGTTTCCCACTCGCAATTTAATGTGATCACATGTTTAGACAATAAAAACGTCTCTGTGGTCAATTTGCGGCTTGAAAAAACAGACAAACTTCCAAACCCAAAGGATTCATGAAATAATTAAAGCATGTTTCTGGTCATGGTGGCTCTCAGCTGCTGCTCGCTGGCTCCAGCAAAGAATTAAACTTCAGGTGAAAGTCAGTTGTCAAAGCCTCAGCGCCTCATTGTGTCTGAGAGCAGTGAGTCTGGTTACTCTCTGCTGTCTCGCAGGCTCTTTTTAAGGAGACACTCGGAATCCGTTTTTTTTTTTTTTTCTTTTTTCTGGCTCCTTCATTCTGTGAAACTTTCAAGAAAAACGTTACGTTTGGCTGTGGAGGATTTTCTCTTGTAAAGTCTCCACCTGTGTGTCCGGCTCTAGGTGACGTTGCGCTGGTACCGGGAGCTCTCCTCCATTCCCCGGGAGCGGCGGAGACAAGCGGGTCGCTCCTACACGCCGAGTCTCCCGTTCCTGCGCCGCGCTAAGATGTCCCGTTTTAAAGCGGATTTATTTGGCTGCAACAGGCTACATGACTGCCTCTTCTCGACGGCATGAACCACTGAAAACCCAGGTGAGAGGCTCAGGCAGCCGATTTCTTTTGATTTCATTAATCTCCAAGTGCATGGCGGGGCGCGTAAACTTTTGAAGCTCCGCCACGACGCGCGCCGAGTGGGTGGCCAAAAATGTGCGTCGTGATTCGAGAAAGTAAGCGGACTATTTTAAGAACAGATGCTATTTTGCCAGGTCATCTCTGTCTACTTTGAGTCCTGCGCCATACAAATACCTTTCCCGTGCTTGGTGATGTGGGCTACTAATCAACACAGGCGACACCTTTGGGGGCGATGACCAAAAATAAATCAGGTGTAGCCTTAATGCTGTTGTCTCTACAATGGAGAGAAAAGAGCTGTTTCACACTTTCTAACAGCAAACTGCTTTTAAAAATATATGTGTGTGTTGTTCGCCTGTATTCGATGTTTAAAGGACACATGGACGCGCTTTGGGCGCACAGAACTAAGGCGTAAAGGCTTCTGAATCTCCACATGTAGGTCGAAGTGAATCAGTCGTGCTGTGTGCCGATAATAACACACATGATTCCATTTGTATGAGACAGCGCTCCTGTCATCAATTTGAAATTTCCTCTCACGCTGGATAACCACCTCTTTTCTTTATGGTTAAAAAATACGACTTTGACGCGCGTTTATTTATTTTATTTTTTTTGTGAGGTCTGTGTGTCTGTCTTTCCTTTTAACAATATACTTGAATATTACAACCACTAACAGAGGTCAGTGATGTGCGAGAGGATGATTAGGGGCCTCTCTTGGCCTGTATGGAGGCTGGATATAGACTTCGACACATTCAGCTGTGGAGAGGGTTGTCAGGCTGCTGCGTGGTTAACCTGTGCACCAAGTGTCATGACCCGACTTCTTCTAACACCCTCCTCTCCCCACTCCTCTCACTCTTTGTGATAGTCAATTAAGGTGTGAGAATACTGTGCACTTTAAAAGCATTAAAAACATTTTTTTTTTTTTTTTTTTTGTGACTGTAGCCTTCAGCTGAAACCAAAATTATCTTAAAACATGTCACCTCATAATCAGTCATTTACTCCTGACAGCAGATCTGAGAGTTCTGCTATTATATTAAGATAAATTCATGACGTCTTTCTTGCATTTATTCATGTCCCAATTATCACGATCAATTGAACTTTTAAGTCTTAGAAATACACCTTCACTAACGCCCTCAGCCTTTTTACTTATTATTCCCTGGGATTACACCATGCACATCTTCCCTCCATTCATTTGGAATATAAATAACTCTTTTAAAGAGGCAATATAAACTCAGGGTACCCCCATTTTTATCTACACAATAGGGATTTTGTTACAACAAATTAAAACGTGTTTTCTTTCATTATGCAAATAGTATGATTGCTAATGAATTGAATTATGTACTAATATATGGCATTTCAGCACGTCCACAACGGGTTGGATATGTGAGAACCAGAAACACAAATATATTAACACTTTTCCTCACATATGTTTTGATTTTTGTTCACGTTGTTAGTCGGTTTTCCAGTAATAATCACCCAGAGTCCGAATTGTTTTGCTCCCTCTATTTGGCCCGGATGCTCTAATTCCTCGGAGACTCTATTAACGTCCGCGTTGTTGGATAATTCTGCGCTGCGAGGCGACTCGGGTGAACTCCACCAAAAGAGGTTCAACTACAGGCGATCCTCCTCCCTCCTGAGTTCCTAACGCGTCCCGAAAGAGGATGGCGCGTGTTGATGTCTGCGAGGGGGGTGGGGGGGCTGAAGGCGAGGTGGAGAAGGGCTGGAGGGGTGGGGAGAGAAACCATAGGTGTGCGTGGGGGGGAAACAAGCTGAGTGTGCGTCTCATCTAATAGAGCCTCGGAGCGCGTTATCTTCTCCGTCATCTCCGTCTGGGCGGTTGGTGCTGCGCCGTACCGGGGAGACGGCCAGGAGAAGATGCGTTGACGCGAACGGATATTCTCAGCAGCCGAGACTAATTGGTGTGATTCATGTCCCTGTTGAGTGGCTGAAACCGGAGGGAGCGAAAAGAGGAGAAGTGGGGACGAGGTTCGCGCAGAGATCCGCACGCAGGTGTCTTTGGAAAATGGGGGAATTATAAAAAAACAGCTCGTAAAAGAGGAGGAACGGTACGCCAGCAGGTCAAAGTTTCTTTTGCAGTAGTGGGGTTTTTCTTTTCTGCGGACATCACTATTGAGGCACTCAGATTGACTTCGTGATGGAATGACACTTTGGAGAGAGGATGATGGACACTTTGGCACCGGAGCTCGTGCTCAAAAATCCTCCCGTTTCCACCAGGCGCGGTGCTGACCGAGCCCCCCGGACGGCGATCAGTCATTTGTTTTGAAGTGGCAAGAAAATCCTCCTCTTGATTGGAACAAGAGTGAGACATGGTGCGCGCAGCGATTCCTCTGAGACTGACGTGCGTACTCATCACATTGCCGTTAAGGAGCGCATCTTAAAGAGCTTCATTCTTCATTCATGTTCATTCCGCTGCTCTGAACTTGTTGAGCGGCGTTAAAGAGCAGGGGCACAGGGAGTACCCGGTCCAAGAGGGGCATTCAAGAAATGTAAGTTTTCCCTTTGATTGTAAAATTCACTTTTTCTGTGTTGAATCGTATAAATCTACACTTGAAGTAGCTCGTTGTTAGAAGTAACTTGGCTCTGACTTATCTGCATTCATCTTCAACAATGAACAGATAAGGAGGAAAAATACCGTTTTTAAAATTTCTGAACAGCATAAACATCTTTAAAGACGTCCCGAATCACATAAAAAGACGTAATAATGGAAATGAGGACGCATCCAAAACTTGACACCATTTCCTCGGGTCATTTCCAGAGGCGCCCCCTTGTGGAACTCATCCCAGAACCGTTGCCTATCTATCATCCATAATTACATTTGTGTCATGCTACAGCCTGTTGGCCTACGTTTAATACGTCATTATATCAGCAGCCTGTTACAGATAGATTCGTTTTGGTTTGTGGTTTCAGTATCGTCCACTTTTAATTTTTACACATAATTTAATTCCAACATGCTGGATTTCATTGCTGCTTTGAGCTTTAAAGGTCTGAGTTTGACTTCAGGCATATATTTAACACAGCAGTCTGTGACTGTGCATGCTCTTCACTTAGGATATCATTAATAATAGCTACGACCTCAGGACCCACATGATTATACCGTGGCCTTGACGTAGATAATACCCTACAATGATTCTTTATAAGGATGTACTTATCATCATTATCATAAGACTTGATTGCTTCTGGGTTCAGGGTGAAGCTAAACACCGACAGCAGGAACACACTTTGCGTTGGAAGTTTAGCATTTTGGAAACCAGATTAAAGCTGAAATGGATCATATTAGATTTCAATGTGCAGCTCGCAGTCCGAGTGATTTTATTGTCACTGCGGTATTCCTTGACTCTTTTTCTCCTTCTATGAAATAATGGAAGGTAGTAATGAGTCATCCTGAGCGGTTAAAGCAGCTGTCGCTTTAAAGGGTGCCTTTTCACAATGCTGTCAGCTCGAGAGGGAGCTACCTGGGCGAGCACATTCTTTTCCAGCTAAAGTGGACATTTTGAGTATCCAGACATGTCACTGTGGTTGCAGAATAATGTGCTAGCAGCCTCTTAGGAAAAGTGTCTTTAATAATGCAGAAGGTGTTCCCGTGTCGCAAACAGAGGCATGCTTGGTGGCGAGGAAGAAGCAGAGAAGGAGGAAGGGAGGGAGAGAGGGACGGCGAGATGGAGGGAGGGTGGCCGAGGCGTGATCTTGTCTCATTGGGTGCCCCGTGCACCGCTGTGCATGTGGCGCTGGAGTAACTGACGCCCGAGGGTGTTCAGCTTGACTCGGGGCAGCGTCGCCACAGTCACCCTGTCAAAAGTGCTGCTCTCTCTCGCACACGCAGAGCGCATGAGGCAGCTTCAGCAGCTCGGGAGAGGGGGGGGGGGGGGGGGGGGAGGAGGAGGAGGAGGAGGATGGAGCCGGATAGAAGGGGTGATAGAAGATTGTGGCAGATGCAGCTGGTGGAGGAAGGAGAAGAAGCAGCAGTCAGGGACTTGCATGCCTTCAGAGGCCTGACCTGTCGGGGCTCCAGTGGAAGCTGGATTTAAAGGAGAGGCTGCAGCCGCGTCCTGTTAAAGGAACCATTACATCAGGCTTCAGGCAGCACTGACTTTTTTTTTTTTTTTCCTGTTTCTGTTTATTCATGAGATTGGAAAAAACTCTCAAACATAAACACCTAATGATATTCAGGGTGAGAAGGGCTCAGATTTGGTTGGACATGTCAGTGGTGGAAAACAAGCCCCAGTCTGAGCCTGTTTTTTTTTTTGCTTCCTGAAACAGCTGAACGGTTTGTGTAACCCTTTGAGCACAACTTCAACTCTCAGCTCCCGTGAATCAGCCAACCCATCCCCGACACACCAGTCACTTAAACAGCTGTCAGCATTCCCCCCGGTTTTGCTACCTGTCGTCATTATTAAAAGATCATAAGCCAGCCGATTTAAGGCGGCGTCATTTTAAGAAGTGGGAAAGAGCTCTAAGTGATGGACTGACTTGGAGGGAAGCCCCAGGGATGCATTATAGGCGTGCTCGCTGTTCCACGGGAACGCTGCCGCTGTCAGGTTTGCAGGGCCACGCTCTCCTCTCCGTATGTTTATTCATGAGGACAGCGGCCCTATTGGCAGGTTGTTAACAGGAGAGATTAGGGATTCTGGAAAGGCATGCAGGCAGAGAAATCTGGTGAGTAGAGCATCGAGAGCAGGCAGGAGACTTCCTCTTCTTTTTTTTCTTTTTTATCTGAAGCCAGGCCAGTTTCTATCTTTACCTCTCTTTCATCTGTTTTTGACTGTCCGTCTTCCTGTCCTTCTCTCGTTCTCTCTCCCGTGCTCTTGTTTCTCTTTTAGCGAGGCGCTGGTGGGGAATATGAAACAGGTGGAGAACGAGAAGATGAAAGTGGGCAGAGACAGGACAGAAGCAGGGTCAGAAATTGCCCTTGGAAGTGCACAGGATGCGTGAAATTAAAAATGAAAGGTGGGAAAATAGCCCAGATATCAGCGGTAACTTTATAATTATTCCACTTTACTCTGGTCTGAGCCCACCTTGTAGTGATAAAGTGGACTTTTTTTTTCTTTTTTTTTTTTTTTACATTTTGAGATATTGCAACTCGTCAAATGTTTTAATAATGTGGCAGGTGTATGAGTACTGCCCCTGGTGGACCACCATGGATGATTTTAGAGAGATTATGACCCAACAGTTCCTTCTAGTTTGTCCTGGGTGAGAAAATATGGGACTTCATAGAAGAGCCAAAAATGCAGTCTGAAGCGGCTGAGAATGTTTGCACTACACAGACGGCAACAAGAAAAAATGCTGAACCCACACAAAATACTGGTCAAAAATTCAAATCGTACTAATAATACGATCAATACGGGAAAAACTGGAGAGTGGAAAGTGGAAAGATGTGAAATGAAGTGTTGAGGTGTAGAGGAGATGAAAAAAACACAGAGTGTATTTTGATGTAAAGTTTGATACAACTGTCATTAAAACACCTAAAAGCCTCAAAATGTCAAAACCTGGATGTCACACACCTAAAAAGCTGGAAATCGAGGACGAGCGTGACAGGAGATGAAGGACGTGCTCCTTCATCCGTTCATTTGATGAAATGCATGATTTCCGAGTGATTCCAAGCAGTAGTAGAGAGCAGCTCTGGGGACATGCGTGAAACGTTTCCCTCGTGATTCGGAGAAACACTCAGTCATGCTCGAGTGGCCTCGGGGATGAAATGGAAGCGGACACCAGGGACTTGTTTCTCAGCCCCAGAGACGGACGAGTGCTCGGGCGCCAAAGGGGCGGCTGTTTGGGTGGGTGGTGACCGCAGCCAACCAAACACCCCCCCCCCTCCTCCCTCCACCCCTCCAGCCCTTCCCCACCCCGCCGGTTGGACCGAGACTTGTGAAAGATTCATGTGATTAAATATAAGAGCTCGCAGGCTGCAGCACCGGCAGGTTGATACCTACGGTCCCCTGCTGTTTCAGGCAGGCTGCGAGTGCACGCTTCATGAACCGTATGTAGTACAGCATTGTCTAATGTGTTGATTTATTTAACCTGACGCTGCCAATAGTTTTTATTGCTGTTTTGTTGCTATTTATGGGGCCGTTTTCATGCAGACAAACATGCAGATATTCAGTGTTTCCACCATGAAAGCATTCATTTGAAGGTGGGAAATCTAAAACACAATTTAGACCAACGTGAGACATCTAAACTCGCCACTGGAATTTTGCATTATTTATTGAAAGGATTTAAATTTCACCCTCGTAGTTTTGTAAATATCCTTAAAAGAAGTTGAAGCCACTTTTATTTCACTCGTTGCTACACTTTAAAATTGCTGCTTTAAATTTTTAAAACAAAAAAAGCTTTACAATTCAGACTGGAAGTGTTTGGAAAGTTACACTCTTGTCTTTCTGCTCTTCAGGCCCTCTGCATCAGCTCATTCAATTCAAAATACAATAATGGATTATGCCAAGTCTCTGAGTCGGTTTACATCAGGTCAGAAAGCAGTGTGTGAGGTATAATCCTTCATGTGCATCACTTCAATTACTTTTGAACTGAGGCACATGAAGTAAAAAAAAAAAAAAAAAAAAAATCATATTTAATATTTTTGAGAAAATCTTGGATGCTGTCAGTGGCTGCCTGAAGTCTTTAATCCCAACTTGGTATCACAGCAAAGTTTCTAAAACACCTGTCAGTTAACTCGAGGATACCGTGTCAGTGTCACGTTTTGCATCACCTAGGTGTGGATACCTGTGTAGGCACCAAAATCTTCGTGGTTAGGTTTAGATAAATGTTATGGTTTGTTTTAAATGTGACACGGTCGCAATTTGGTCGTGCTTTGGCAACAGAACTACTCGGTTAGTGTCAGGAAAAGATCATGGTTTGGGTTGAAATAACACAAGTAACGTTAAATATGTCACTTAAGTTACTTAAGCTACTTTATGTAAGTTAAATATGTCATGTTATATAAGTAACTTATTTTTGTTATTTAACAGAAATCTCAGAATACCGGTTGTCCGGGTGAAAGTCCGGGTTTGATGCTAATGCCTTTGACAAAACTGCAATATTTAAGGCCCTGGGTACGAGAGTGGGCTGGTCATAGATGCGTGTACTTTTCACGCTAAGGCGAGGCATAATGTGACACTGACACGGTATCGTCTATTGGACTGATAGTTGTATTACATGATTTGGCCTCCTCCATCTCCTGCACAGTTTTTGGTCTCTCTGGCTTCAGTCTCAGCTGACTGACTCGGCCAGTGAAAGATGTACCATCTCTTCGTGCTGTGGAAGCTTTTTGGATGGTTTGGTCGAATGTTTAGCAACATTGCCTTTCTACATGCAGCCATGCAGTACATGCCCAAGCCATGACCAGAGCACCACCACGTTTTGACCGATGAGATGGTGTTTGGTTCATGAACTGTTCCCTTTTTTTTTTTCCCACTCCATTATTTAACAGTTAATTTTGTTTAACCATTTTTGTCGAGCTTTGTTCCAAACTAGTTTCTCTCTGAGATGCTAATGTGAGCTGCAGGTGGCCTTTTTGCTTTTGAGGCTTTGCATGTTGCGGTGAATCCTCTGAGGTTCAGCTCATGAAGCCGTCTCATGATTGTTGACAGGGCAACATGTGCGTTTACATCCTGCAGAACATCCTTCCCTTGCTGTGCAGTTAGAAAGAGGGTTTTCTTCATAATGACTTTTTTCTCATCCACAAAATGTATTCTCCTCAGTCTACCAGCTTGTTTTACTTTGTCATCTTGCTGTGCTCACCTGCTTTGCTTTAATGCACCCGACTGTTGATTTGAACAAACCAATTGATAGCTTTGATCTGATATAAATCTGATCAAACCTGATGGATGTTTGAGCCTCATTATTATCTTGCACGGTCAGTTACTCCTAATACTGACCAACATCTCCACCTCAGTTTAAATAGAAACTCAACAAAATCAACTCTGAGCAATGTGTCAGTTCTATGAGCTAATAGTGAAATAACACACAGCTGCCCGAGAAACATTTAGAAGCTAAGTGTACACTCACTTTTAAAACCATAAACTTTGAACTGTGTTAAAAGGATTAAATTCGCTCACACTGTTCTTTTTTTTATAGTGATGTAAAGCTATTTAAATGAAACCCAAGACCTGGGACTTTAATGTAGTGTCAAATATTTGATTTCAAATGGGAAAAACAGAGCAGTGATTATTGATTTTGTTTTCCTTTTCACACTTTTTCATGTTTTTAAAGCCCTCCGCCATTCAGAAATATTTGTGTTACTTCACGTTGATGTTTGACTTTCATTGTGTTGAATAGTGACTGTGCAGCTTGATGACTGTTTTCGCTTTCATCTGTGTCTCTCTACACTCATCTTAACCCTCAGTTTACAACGTATATGTAAAGCTGTGATTTTGTGACATCACAGCTTGGTTCGATGCAGTCGGAATCAACTTCCCCAGTGAGACGTCTTGTGTCAAACATTAACATTTTTAAAATGAAAAGTTATTGCAGTCAGAGATTCTGGATTTTTCAATGATTTCCCTTTTTGCTTTTATTTATTCAAAATTTCAAACTTTTTATTTCATCATGCTTTGTACTTTTTAAGATGTAGTCTTATATTCATATATTTTAAGATGTTTCTCTTTTAAAACAGATAAATATGTCTGTATGTGCGTTGATGTGCCTCATAAACATTTCTATCGACAGTAATTTAGAGGAAAAAGGCGTTTTGAACTGTACATTTCACCCTCCCTCACACCCGGCGACCTCCCACTGTTACTGAAAGTGTTTATTGCTCTGTGCCTACGATGCAATATATATTCCTGTACATGGAAGACTTTCAGACTTCCTGCAAGCGCGCCTCCTCTGATGTCCTCAGACCTTGATCGATGGTTGAAGGAAGCTGCCTGCCCTAAAATAAACCTTTTTTCTCACTTAAAATGCACGTCCACACTTCTTCCATCTGCTCTCCTTTTTCTCGCCCTCACCACGTCTCCTCGGGGCGACGGAGGGTTATAAGCGGGGAGTAATGAGAGGAAGGGGCTGCTGCGTCCAGGACGGTGGAGTAATAATGACCCGGCTTTTGTGATCTCTAATGCTTGTTATCCAAGCCCTCGCCAGTGCTTGTTGTCTCATTACCAGTGACTCAAACCGCTTTTTATCCAGAGGTTGCACGTGAAACGCGCGCGCACACACACACACACACACACACACACACACACACACACACACACACACACACACACACACACACACACACACACACAGAGAGACAGACAGACAGCCTTACACACACGGAGACACTTTCTGACTATCTCTTCAGTCTCCTTCTTAACACGGTAATATTATGTCTCTTAATGGGAACAGGGATCTCTGTGCCAAGAGTTCCTCTGGATAATTGGCTGCTTTCTCACCTGCTGACATCTCCCCCATTGACATTCTTACATTTTACATTTAAAGGTGCTTCATTTCTTCCCCCCACCTTAACCTGTTCCTGCTTCCTCCATTCTCTGACTTACAGTAGTTCTTGTATTTTTTTTTTTGTACTGATTTTACATTGGTCTTTCTCTCACATCTGCGAAATTATATTCCGGTTTCCAGTGAAAGCAGTCGATAATACTGGTTCTGATTCATGGATTTCTCTTTTGTGCATTAATTCTATGAAATTCTTGTTTTATTTGAACAGGACATCTGCCACAAGAGGCAATTTGCAAGATGTTTTTTCCTGTTTGCAACAATTTTAGAGAATATTTTATACCTTGTCACGCTGTATTTTGGATTACCTCACCTGTCCCAAGTTTTTCTGCCTATATCGTTCGTGTTTTCCAGTCGCATCATTGGATGTTTTCTCACCGCATGCCTCAATACACAGTGTATTTGTATGCTGCTGAGGCTTTGCCCCTGACCTTGGCTGCTCCTTAAAATTATGATTTACATTCAATCAGATTGAAATAGCCCTGAATGGCACAGTGTGAAACACAGAAACACCTCATATCTACCATACTTTGTTATAAATTTACATTATGAGAGGCAAAAAGAAAAATCACTGCCACTTTCCAGCAGGAAATTAAAGCTGCTGCCTAGTTGTGTTTAAGGCGTCTCAAAACAAAAACTTTAGACAAAAGGAAAAGCGAGGCCATGGCCCACAATGCTTGGCAGTTATAAATGGTTGCTATGGACTCTATGAGGTAAATCACTATGTGATGCAGTGCTGGGTCTTTTTCAATGGGCAGATCCATCACTTAAGAGACTGCTTTAAAACTTAAAAGCAGTCACAAAGTGTTAATAAAAGACTGTTTTATGGTGATTTACTTTTTGGGACAATATCAAGCTTGAATGGCCACTTCATTTTGTTTAAAGGAGACCTACTGTGCTCATTTCCTGTCTTTTATTTTTATTCAGGGTCTCCACTGGAGTAGTTTTAAATTATTCACAGCTCAAAAACATCCTTATTTATCTGATACTGGCGGGGGTCTGTTTGATTGACAGGCTTTGGGAGCAGTGAGGTTTCCACTATTGGTGGGCGGGACGTACTATCGCTGAGTTTCCAATCAGATCGATCCCCCGCTCACTCCCCCTCAGCTTCTCCAAATATGTTCACTTCTGGATCCAAACCGCTCCAAACTCAAGATGGCAGTGGCCAATATCCGAACTTGAGGCTTCATAATGGACGTTCAATAACCAAATTATGACATCACTGTTCATTGCCGCTTGAGACAGGCCGAGCGTGAATGGATGGGCGTATCCCTGCGTGGCGAGTTGACATCAGCTCGGAGCAAACTGAGTGTTCAGAACAGTCTGCTGAACCATTTCCTCAAACGAATTACTTTCAGCTCATTAATTAATACTTTGGCCACATTTAATCTGAACATTCGACATTGTAACATTATTTATGACTGAAAATACAGAAATGTGCAACAGGTGCTCTTTTAGTGAAACTCCTGTGTTGAAATTGTTCACTCTATCAAAAGTCAAATTAAAGCTGATGTAAGCAATTTCTTTATATTAATTATAGATCAAATGACTGTCTAATGTGAAATATACTGGTCCTATTCAGAAACCCATGAAGAATTACTATCACCAAACTCTTCAGATTTACTGTTTTGGTTCAGTGTCATTGGTCACATCAGCAAACAGCCTTTTTAAATGACCAACTGTACTTCACCTTCCCAGAATCGAATAGCTTAGCGGCCCACAGGTGAACATATCAGCTGCTGAAGGGCTTTTTGGATGCTCTCTATTGGATTTGCATTGATCAGGTAGACAGAAAATGGGTGATAACGGTAACCCATGTCTGTGGGACGTGTAAATAAGCAGCTACGGGCCACATCAGCTGTATGAAGGAAGGAATATTAGTTTGGTGTTTTACAGTAAGTTGATTCCAACTCGCTGAAAAATCAATTAATTCAGGTTTAAGTGCATTTAATTCATTTCTAATTTAGACACAAGCTTAACTTCTACATAACTCTATTGTTTGTTTCTTTCATGACATTTCAATTGAAAACACCAACTACTCCAATGCAACAAAGTTTTTTTTTGAACTGGAAAAAATATATATTATTAATGACAACACACACACAAAAGCCTCCCATGAGTCTCTGGTGGATCGCTGACTCCATCGCTCAATGATAGCCATTTAAGTATTATAATACACCCGATGCAGCCAACTTTTATTTCTTAAGCTCCTTCAGGCACAACTATGTGTCTCCCTTTTCCATCTCTTTGTTTGTTGTGGATACACTAAAATAAATCTTTACTACCACAGATAAAAGTATTTAATTGTAAGATAGTATTCAGCATCCAAGCACCAAAAATACAGAAACCTTTTTGTACACTCACTCTTATTTTAATAGCTAACATTTTGTATAGTCAGACATCCTCTTCATCAAATATTTTTGGGCTTTTGTATTGATGTTTTTACATGTCAATGTATGTATTTAAACATCTAAATACGCTCACAATGCATATGTGTTATAAGTATGAGTGTATATGTTATATTGATGTGTGTATGTGCACATTTGACCTTGTTCATCTTCATTTCATTGCTATATTATGCTGTAAAGCACCTTGGACTGCTTCTATATTTAGCTGCTATACAAACATATTTCATTTATTAACTATGCAAGTAGCAGTTTCATGTTTTCCATATTGTAGCTGGTAAATTAAAATGCGTTTACAACATTAAGTCTTCTGCAGTAGTGTTCAGTGTTTATGATTTAGAGAGCACTAACTGTATAAAACACGGCGTCTCTTTGTCATTCCAGCCCACCCGGTTTGAGTTGTGTGAGGAGGGTATCAGGTTTGGGGAGGGGGCAGGAGTGGTGTGTGTGTGTGTGTGTGTGGGGGGGGGGGGGGGCAGTTTGGTGTGAACGCAGAAGGATCCAGTTCACCCTGATGGAGAACAAACACCGCCATGACACTCCTCTCTCTCACCCATCGAACTTTGTGTTCACACACACTGCACACCTTTTACCCATGCTGTGGCCCCAGCTAATGTTCTCTCACTGTCAGAGTCTATTCCCCTAAGTGAGGCGTATTCACCCGCCCCCCCGCCCCCCCTTCTTCTGTTTCTCTGCAGTGCCAGATCGTCACGCAGGACGTGGACCATGATTGACAGCTGGGCGAGCTGAGGAGACCCGTCACTCATCTTCCTATCAGCGTGTCAGAGGGCTATCTCCTTCTCGCCTTCCCCTTCCCCCCTCCCCCCTCCTCCTCCTCCTCCTCCTCCGCCGTCCTCCTCCCTCCCTCGGCCCTCTCCTCTTATCTTCTCGATGGGCCGGTAACCTCAGCGTCCCTCCACGGCGTCGCCCACAACTCCACAAACCTGAAGGAGACAGAAAAATCGTGAAAGGACGAAAAAAAAAAAAAAAAAACCAGCTCAACACTTCTAAAGCAACCTCTGCTCCACCTGAAGGGAGCCTGGTATGCCTCCTCACTCCAGCTGAGTGAGTTGTAGTAAGTGGAAGAAGAGCGCTCCCCTGTTCGTTTACACCCACAGAAGGAGATCCGGCTCCTCGAGAAGGAGCTGAGAGAGGAAACCAGTCATGCGTTTCCACTTGGCGTTGACGCTGCAGGCACTGTGGACTGGTGTTTGCCAGGCGGCCATGCAGCACTACCCCGCAGCGTGGGGCCATTACGACGTTTGCAAGTCCCAGATTTACTCTGACGAAGGCTTGACCTGGGACTACATGGCCTGCCAGCCGGAGGCGGCAGACATGACCCAGTACCTGAAGGTGACTCTGGATCCCCCCAACATCACCTGTGGAGACCCTCCAGAGACGTACTGCGCCCTGGTGAGTAGAAAGCGAATTGTACACCACGTAAACCAAACTGAGGCAGCGTTTTCTCATCCGCTCGTGTGTGTCGAGTATTCACGCGGCTTGTTCTGACCCGACAAACCGTGACAGACACGTTTAAAATCGCCGTGGCTAAAGAACATCAAGGTTTGTGCCCACTGACGTCACGTTCTGCTGTTTCGAGAGCTGCGTCTCGGGGTGCACCGCAAATAGTGTCTGATGTGCTGTTGACGCTGCAGAAAACACTGACTTACCTGTGAAAACACACACCTCACCCCCTCCACCCGTTCCCACCAGAGTCACATAAAAATATAGTTCCCTCAGTTGTTTTGATTTCAAAGTTTAAAAAAAGCACAGCTTTTCTGTTGCGCCGGGGTTTTTGTGTTTCAGCAGCGCTGGATGAGCAAGTGGCCTAAAAATTCTAACAATCTCGGGGTGATATAATGCACAGGCGGACTAAAAATACAACAGCGTGTGTGACAACGTAAGTGGAGCATTATTCTAAGCGGAAATGCAAAAGTTGTATTTTTTTTCTTGCACAGCACCTTCATGCAGTGAAGTTGTTTTTTATGCAAACACAGTGATCCAACAATATAATCAGTATCAGCATTCATCAATGATCAGCGTGGTTATTTTGATGATTTGACCTTTTTTTTTTGTTGCCTTCCTCTGAGAAATGAATCTGTTTTAGTTTCCTGATGTTGCATGATGATCAGTTTTGAGATTCAGAACGTCGTGTGTCTTCAGGTTCTTTATGCTCATGCTAACACTCCTACTTTTCAAGCTACGGTAGCCGTGTGGTTACATATTTTTACTCAGTCGGTTGGACAGTCAGACTGTAAAATCTCTTTTTACATTTATTGATGGTCCGTACCCTCAGAATGAACTTGATTAACTTAACAGGGCCATTATGAAGTCAAAGTTTTTATATGTTCACGACCAAATGCATGTAAAGCATTCCCATCCCTGTCATTAGTAAATTCTCAAATGTTAACAAGCTCAACCTGCTAAGGATGAATGTGGTGAACCTTATAAGTGCTACACATTTACACTGCCACTGTGAGCAGGTTGAAATTAGCATATTTAGCTCACGTTGTTTACGTCGGCTTCAGCCTCGTCGTTATAGCAGTAATACTTCAAATGCAAATTGGACATTTGCTCCCAAAATCAGATTTAATGAAATAGCAGTTGGTTAAATCATTACTACACACTTTTAATGAGATAAATTAAATCTTTTTATCCTTTTTTTGTCCCAAAATTGCACCAATTTATTTTGGTATTTTTTTTTTTTTTAGCTTAAAGTTGTTTTATGACTTGAAGAAGGAATTTTCTCATAATGAAGAATGTTTTCAGTTTCATTTGAGAAAAATAAATTTGGGAAAAATAAAATGAAAGGGCTGTTAAATCACAAAACAAATTGGACACAAAATATTGCTTCACAGTAATAAATTATGATGATTTGAAAGTGATGTTTTGTAGAATTAGAAACAGCACAAAAGGAAACAGTGATTGGCTGATTGGGTTTACCCTTTAAAGTTTCTGTGATGCTGTTGATTCTGCAAATTATATTGCAATCATGTAAATCACAAATTCCTCACAGGGCTGAAAAATAAAATGAGCAAAAAGATGCATATCAGGTCAAGTATTTAATTAGCAAACCGCCCTCCTCCTTATTTCGGGACCCTTTCTGCCTTTGAAAGTCACAGCTGGTCGCCTCAGATTAACGCTAAATGATGAATCCATTTTGGGCCTCAGTGTGTTACCAGTCATCAAAGATTCTCTCAGAAAGAATGCACTCCTCGCCAGCCTCAAGAGCTCTTTAGATAAATAGTGAGATGTTCCAGGAAAAGTAGTAACTTGAGAAGTATAAATAGACAGTCGTCATCAGCGGAAAGTCAGCTGAGAGGAGCGACTGAGGAACAGAGGGAGATTAACAAAACACAGATGACAAAGACAGTGAGAGAATGATCAAGAGGGAAGCGTGAAGGAGAGAACATGAGGGAGACAGCGACTCAGCGGACTATGTGCAAAGCATATGATGACAGAAGAACTAATATCTCCGGCGCGGGGAGGGATGGAGGCTCTGAAATGTGAATAATTCAACATGTTTTGTAGCTAATGTGTTTTATTCATAGGACACATTATTCAGCCCGACATCTCTCAGGCACTTTTGAAAAATGCTGACTCCAAGGTTGGTTGAAGGCAAAGTGAGTTAAAGGGTGTGGGATGCCACGTCTGGGAGGTCAACGCTGAAGCGCAGGCACTTCACGTGACCTCCGTGACCTCCGATTGATCCACATTTGAACCCGGAGCTGTGTTGTGGATAAACCGTCTGAATCCTGGCTGAGCAGCGGTCATCCGTGTCTGATGTTTCAGTGAAGCTGCTTCTATTTCTGGACGTCGGGTTGAAACTGAGTTTATAATTATTAGTGCCAGCCTTTTAACAGTCTGATGATCGCTTATTGAATTAGGAGGAGAGCTTTCGCTGCGCTGTCATCATGTCTCCGGCAGTCAGCGTGATCGGAGCGCTTCAATTAAACAGGCAGCGGTTTAGCTGCCACGTAACAGCTTCCTCTCTCCGCTGAAAGTCCCAAGTCACACAAACATCAGAGGAAACGTGACCCCTGCCGTTTACCATAGAGTCCAATTCTCTGCAATCGGTTTATGTTTACCCCGGGCAGTGTCGTGGCTCCGAATCAACATCAGAACAATTACCATTGATATTTCAGCTACTCCAGCTGACAATACGCTGCTGCAATGCCAATAGTGGTTTGTATCATAAGTCAGATCACTGTAGATTCGGGGCAATTATCATTAGCCCGCATTATCGGAGAATTTCATCTCTCTGGTAATTGATTTTGCGTTCGTCGAGGCGGGTGTATTTTAAAGCCGTGTGTCTGCTTCCTGTAGTGCTGAAGGTAACAGACACCAAAGCCTGACGAGAGAGAGAGAGAGAGAGAGAGAGAGAGAGAGAGGAGAGAGAGAGAGAGAGAGACAGAGAGAGAGAAAGACAGAGAGAGAGAAAGACAGAGAGAGAGAGAGTCACAGCCGCTCGAGGGCGTGGTGCTTATATGAGCCTGGTTATCTCAGGTTGCGGCCTTCATCCCAGGGTCACAGATACAGGAAGACAGCATCACACGCGGTACACTCATACACATCCACCACTCTCCCAGTAAAGACTTTTTTTTTATTCTCCTCCTAGCCCGGTCACCTTTTCGATAGCAATAAGCCGGCATTCACTGAACTCTGGCACATGAATCTGCCATCAAATGAGATTTCACTGTCCCCTCCAGTTAGACTCAGACTGGCCTTTAAAAGCCTGGGCAGCTCTCGCAGCCACTACCAGATGATGTTTGTGCAGGATTCAGAAGGGCAGCTTTGAGTACATACAAAATTCATGTATTATTGCCAAAGAAGCTAATTGTTGTTAACCGACTTGTCTGAAATGATTAACTTGTAGCTCTAATTATTGTGTGTTCTGAAAACCCTGAGATTGTACTGAGCGACTCTCAGGGGAATAATCAGAATTTAAATTGATTTCACTGTGATTGTGAGTTTTGAAATGCCCATTCAAACATGATCTCGCATGCGCTGCTTTTTCTTTGATGCATATTGCATTATACATAAAACCTTTTTTAGGTGAAGCTCCATAATTTAAACTACATTTGAAAAAAAAACCCTGCTCCTGCGTGCGTAGATGTCCTCATGCATTCCCGTGTCGGTACTGTATGTCTCTATCTGTGCCATCAATTTACAAGCAGGAAGTGCTGATGAATGCCGAAACCTGAGTCCCAGCAGGCCGGGGCATTTCATAGCCAATCAAGTCTAAATGAGGAAACGAAAGGGGGATGTTAAGAGGTGGTGCAGCCTGTGCTTTTTTTTCCTCCCATTTTAGCCTCAATCACGTTAATGCTTTGCCATAATAAGAGAAAGTGGATCACAAATAGTGTCTTAATTAATCTGTTTAGCTAACGAGAGAACAGATTTATGCTTAAAAACAAAGACTTCAGTAAACAGCTGCTAGATGAACCAGTAAAGGTTACCATATTGAAGCATGTGGAATTTTTTTTTTTTTTTTTTTTCCGTTTAAGTTGAAGTATGAAGCATTTTTCAGTTTTTCAGTTGCATAAAGTTACATTGAGACTCTTTGTATGTTTAAAACCCTGTGTTTGACTTAAATATAATGATTAGATTGAAGGTTTGGGTCATATTGCATACAACAGTAGGCCTACTTGCTATATGCTGTTCCTAATGCATGAAGGCTACCCAGTATACTAGATATATTATTTATAAATGGTTCAACCAAGCAGTACAAACTGAGCAAAATATAATTAATTGACAGGGTTGAGCAGAACTGTGAATTGGCTATTTTCATCAGATTTTGGGCCAACATTATCACCTTTTCTATAGTGTTACGTGATTAATTTACACCATATGTTTTGCCCGTCAGCATTAACAAACATTATGCAAGCTTATGCATTTTTATTTTAGCCCCATGGCACACTTTGGAACTCGTGAGCTTCTGGTTACGACATGGGACGGCGTGTGGTTGGCTTTCAGGTGGCTAAGTTGTGAGAAGTCAACATGGACGTGTTGGAACAATTTAGCTACCTGTAGGAATATTAAATGTATATTACAGGATATACATACATATTAATTGAGGAAAAAAAACAACTCTAAACGACGAGAAACTGTCAGCAAACACGTCACAACTTGCGAACTCTGAGCTTTCAGAAGATTCAGAGGTCCGACGTTGCAAGTACCACAGGATGAGGCATTGATATGGACTCTTCGTGAACACGGTGAACATGACCCTGTCTGAACGCAGCACCAACGTGCTCACCAGCTCGGTAAGCGACAGTAAAAACTGGTGTCGTTACCCTTCCCACAGCAGTGACGGGATTTTGTTAAGTGAAAGAGGACTAAAACGGTTTTACTGTGATAGTGACACTGATTGTGGATCGTTTTGATTAAAAAACATATTTTACTATTTTTTTTTTTTTTTATTTGCTACTAACGGATTTTGATAATTGTACAACTTGACTCACCCCTGTGCTCCTCAGAGCAGATGGTACATTCCAGTTTAAACCTGGTTGAGATGAAGAGTGCTTCTCACTCCTCTCTGAATTGTAAGAAAAGGTTGTAGGTTATAGTGCAACTGCATGTTTTGTTTGGTGGCTTAGCTTCATTTTAAAGGTGTTTTTTTTCTAACTTTGTCAGGGTTTAGTTCTTTTATAAGTTTTGTTCTTGTGACTAAAACCGCCCTTTTTTCGCATGAACTTCGGTAATTAGGTGATGCGTGTTCTTCAACCCTTTAAAAGATTCCCGAAGCCGAACCCAAAAGTTCTATATAGTGTGTTTTGTGTAACTGAACTGAATAAAAAAAAATTATAGGATTATTTCTTTGCCGTCTTCATGAGCAGCCTAATATCCAAGATCCCACTGAACCACCATTCAGGAGCTTTTCCAGGTGTGTCAGCCAATAAATGCAACTCAGGAGTGCTGTGGGATCCCATGGATTTACATTGTGGTATACAAATCTGACCTTTCCCTAAGCTGATCCTGATTAGAGGTTTCAGACAGACAAAGCGCCTCAACTCCGCCATACCTCAGCCGTCCCACTCTTCCTCACTGTGCCGCCTCTCAACAGGCTCCACGCTGACATTTCCTTGAGAAATGAATGCGCTGTCAGCAGCAATATGTCTCGTTTCATACCGCAACACTCAGTCAATGCAAGGGTTAGAGGAGGATGAGATCGAGAGAAAAGAGACGGCGGGTTTCTTTCGCTAGGCTACACTGTTTGTCTGTGACTTTCTGTCTCATAAACTTGTTTATATTGGCGTTTTTTTTTTTTTTTTTTTTTTGTGAGGGGGCGAGATTACAAAAACAAGCACAAAGGTGTTTTTTCAAATCTGCTGATTGTTCCAAAAAAAAAAGGTCAGATTCCAGAAACAGTGGCAACGAAAGAGCATTGAAAATTTAATCACTCATTCAGTAGAAGTGTTTAACGTCAGAGGATTAAGCCAATGTGATCCATTTTGTGTCTTCTTTCATCTTTGCCAGACAAACAAAATCAAAGGTGTATTGAAATTTGTGACAGAGGCAGAGGGCATGGACCAAAACAAGCTGAAAGGAAACAATATGGGTAATTCACCGATTCAAGCAACACAAGTCATTGTGTCTTTGTTTGATAAGTGATCGAAATCTGGCGTGCCAAACAAAGCTTGACTTATTTCCGCATAATTCACCGACAGGCAGCTTTTAATTTTTCACACATGATTTTAATCTGTGCTCAGGGGAATTCCATCTCTTTTATGGGGTTTAATTAGTCTAATCAACCCTTGACAAACAATTTCAAGTTAAGGTAGCACACGCTTTGCATTCCTGATTGTACTTGACTTGATGGATAACACCCTCCTTTATGGTTAGAGCTGCTTTCATCATCTAAGAGCCATAAAATACACTGTAGTATTTCAACAGGCTTAAAGCAGCAGTCGTATTACCGCTGACAGAACCACTAAACACTGTGTAGTACACTGTATGCTGCTGTGATCAGTCAAGAGGCAGGACGGCAACTATTGTTGTAACTGAGTAATCACTTGTCATTTTTAATGAGATGGGATGAGTTGATGCATCATCATCCATGAGAGCAAATTATGTTTGAGTTCAGGACTAAACAAGACATTTACATCTTGGGTCAAGGCAAATAATAATGAGTATTATTCGCAGGTTTCGGACATTTGCTTTACAAATAGATTAACAGGTGAATCAATATCGATAATCACCAGAATAATCAATTATTTTAATTGCTTGTTGGAGGGCTACGTTAGCTGCTATAGGAACTGGAGCTTTATGATTACACTAAAAATGCAAGGTGCTGATGATATTGGGTCATACTTCAGTAGTAAAAATTAATCAGACAATAAAAATTAAACAGTTTTTACTATCATCGACACGATGTTAAGTACACTGATTTATAATAGTAGTGAAGGGCGTGCGATTTCAGTGCCTGACTTGCTGTATAACACTGAACTATTCCAGTAACAGTCTGGATATCCTGTTTGCTCCCTTACAGGAAAAACACATGAATTTCACATGTGCAAAAACCCCTATTTTGATGGGAAACATGGTTTTGGAACATTTTCATGGTGAGTTGTGAAGCCCATGTGGATTCTTATGTGAAAACCTTTCCACATATATGTTACATGTGGTAAACATGGGCAACTCTTGTGCTTTTTCTGTCAGGGGCTTGCTTGTTTTTCACTATTACAACCTATGGTAGATGGATTGTACAAGAAAGGAAACTAGATTCAGCCATTTTATAGTTTATATGGAATTTGATCGAATATAAGGATGTACGATATTGGATTTTTTTTGCAGATATCCTGATATTTTCCAACTTTAAGCTGACTAAAAATGCCGATATTTACACATATTTTTCCACCTAATTGCATAGAACATAAAAGTCTCTCCTGTAGTGGAATTAACACGTTTTATGCCTACTCTTATAATATGTTTTTACTTCATTGCGCCATATGACTGACAGTCACCACAATTCAAAACCACTGCAAAAGAATATGCAACAGAGACAGATGCATATATCCCTAATCTGAACCCAACAGCATTACAAGCTCTCATTTTGTAGCTCGATACGTTCACCTGAAACTCGAGCTGTGCAGCGAGAACGGGCCGAATATTGTCTAACACAGCAGAGCAACTGTCAGATAGTCACGACTGTATCTTTCTGACCAAAGTGAAGGTTACAGACACGGCGGTCACGCGAGGATCTCATCACATTCTGTCCGACCCATGCTGTGCCATAAACTTTGCATGAGCGTCGGGCACCGTCTGAATTTTAATCGTTTTTCTTATTTCCTTCAAACACTCGTTCTTCCAGGCCTCCGAGCGCCAATACAAACACGGACTTGTCAGCCCGTCTGCAGCCGGGCTCCAGAGAAGTCCATTAAACAGGTGTTGGCAGAAAATCCCACATTTCCTTTTATGGGCATGTTGTGGCTCAGCCTTGCATAGACCACCATCTGAGTAAGGCTGGTTAAAGAAACATCCAGCTGTACGTAGGCTTCTATCCAATTTCAGCTCATGTTGTGAATTCCTTCAAGTTTTTCCGTGCGTGTGTGTGTGTGTGTGTGTGTGTGTGTGTGTGTGTGTGTGTGTGTGTGTGTCTGTGTGTGTGTCTGTGTGTGTGTGTGGTTGTCTGTGTATGTGCCACATCTGCTTTGTTATTATAAAGGGGGTAGTAGGTAATGTGGATCGTGTTTTCCTTTGTCAATTTTGTCTTTCATAAAGCTGTTTTTCATATTTTTTACCTTCTCCAAAACCAAAACCGCCACAGAAAAAGTGTGTCTGCTCACTTAACGATACCACAGATACAATAAAAACTCCATCTTGGGAGTCTTGATGGATCACTCAGGTTAACCACAGTGCTAACCTCGTAGTCACATCTGATAAATTAGCGGCTTTTGTTGTGTTACGCATTTTATTTGCAGCAGTTTGTTGACAAGTGAAACCACGCATACAATATAAACAACAGCTCCTACAAATCTCGCCCCATCGATTGTATTTAGTGTTAATATTGGATTTTATTTTGCTGTAGCTGCCAGCAGTGGTGCATTTGCAGCCATTCTGCCGACAGTATGTTGACACGTCTGTGGTACTTTTCTCCAAATGGGAGATATCATTGTTGGAAATTCACTATCTCTGCGACTGAGTTACAAAGCGGAGGCTGACGGGCTGATGCAAAAGCTTCCTCCCACTCAGTTGTGCGTAATTATGGTTTAAATGATATGAAGTGGAAGCAGCATATACTAGGACTGACTGGTTTTACACTTCTTTACTCCCATGGCTGTATCTCAGACCACTCCTCTGTTCACGCTATCACTCCTCCCTTAATGATACACAGATATACAGTTTACTCTTGTCAATTGAGACTTTATGAACTTAGTAATCATCATTTTGCGTCATCATTGACAGGTGTTGACTCTTGAAATTGTAATTTTCTTTCGTACAAACCGAATAACATTGAATGATAAGGTTTTGGCTGAAATCGTTCATACCACGAACGCTACTTTTAAATTTTGAGAGGATTATATAGTGGACTCTGAAATAAAATGACACAGTACATACAGCATGGTGCACTATATACTAAAATGATCATCTTGGACACCAGCCACGTTTCCTGCATGAATGGTCAGCTGCTGAGAATGCTAATTTTCATGACCGACATGCACTTGTGACCTCATTCTTTTAGCACAATAGCATATTGAGCCATCAAGGACATATTTAAGACAGCTTGCACAAAGTTATTGTTTCACACCCAGTCATCTGGAAATATTAAAAAAGTCCATTGAAGACTGAGTTGTCAACCAACTCATGGAACCATGTTAGCTTAATTTGGGTGCTTTTCACCCTGTTTGGACCGGAACGTCTGACTTTTCACTTTGGTCTGAACCAAAACAGCAGGTGTGAAAGATGCTGAAGACAACCGTCCAAATCAAAGGACCGAAAGTTGATCCAACCAAAGAATCTGTTAATACATTTTTCTCTATTCAAACTGAAACTGGCTTCTGGCTGAATTGACAACATGCTGACATTAGACGCACTAATCAATATAAAGTACTGGGATGTGGATATGTTATGCGTTGTCAAGTAAATTGCAATGTGAGACCAAAACGAACTGGATCTTATTACGTAATGTAATAAAAACATGAACCTTGGTTCGGAAATTGGTCTGGACTCTCGTGATGAAGTATTTTCAACAGGAAAAATCCAGTCATCTGCTAGAAATGATAATTCATTTTTTGTTAACCTCTGTCTGAAAACATCTTGTTTAAACAATTACCAAGACTTTTATGTGGTAAATCTGCCAGTTTTATCAATGCAAAAGGTTTGTACCCTAAAGGGGAATAGCAAGATTGACAGACGTAGCAACAGTAACCAAAAGGGGTATGGCTTAGTCAATAATCACATTTGTACATTTGTACATTTGTTGTTGCTGCTTCTTTCCTGCCTTGTTTTCACTATCATCACTCCACCACTAATATCAGCTGCACAATCATCAACACATCATTATTATGTGATTGTTTTTGATTGAATGGAAATGAGAGTTTTTCAAAAGTGCAAACAGGAGGAAATGTTTACTCTCAGAGAGGAAAAAAGTTAGTAAAAGGGAAGTTGTTGAAAAGTTGGTGTGCAGACAACATCAGGTGTTGCTCTGTGATGTTGTGCTGTGTGAGCGTGTGACTCGTCTATCTGGGCTCCATCAAGGCGTTCAGTGTTGCCTCGCCGTTTACACCGCCATAACAAGATAACAGGGGGCCCCCCTTGACTCCAGCCTCCCACAGGGTTTTCTGTTGACTTTTTTTTTCCGTCAAAGTTTGGAGCAAAACACTTTCTCCTTCTTTGCCATAAACTATGGAGAGGAAACATTGGAGAAGAAAAATGCAAAATCTCTTTATATATATATATATATATAGTGTTTAGATGTGAAACCACATGTTAGACTGTGGAAGTGAAACTTGGATAATATATTCTCTTGTATGAAAGTGAAGTCAGTGCAGAAGGACTAATGTTTCATCTTTGGAAGCGAAAACATTTCACACTCAGCTTTGGTTTCCAGACACCGAAATGATGAATTCTCATAAAATTAGTATTGAATATAAGTCAAGGAGGGAATGATCTTTCATAGCTCAGATTTAGCCTCTGAATATCTTTAAAGGCTCTTTGCTATTGACTCCAATTCACCCAGAAATATCACATTGTCTCACTGTTAAATTTTCACTGCAAACACCCATAATACGAAGCAGCTATATGGGCCTTCACAGTCTGATTTCTGTGACACTGGGAATTTTCTGTCTTTCTCGCATGCATTTTATTTGACGAAGTCTTTTTCTTTTCTTTTTTTTTACCCCCTTTTTCTCTTCTATTGCTCTGTGGGCTCTAAATCCCTCTTGCGGTAATGGGGGCTTTTGTTGCATTTCACAGTTCATCACTCGTGGAAAATTATGGTCTGAGACCCCCCCCCCCCCCCCCCCCCCTCCTCCTCCTCACCTCTTCACCCTCTGTCCTTCCTCCACCTCTGAGCATGAGGCCGGCAGAATAGATGGAGATATTTAGGCTGCCGGAGAGATCCTCTGACTTTTAATTTTCGCGTTGAACCTCTGCGGTGGATTTCCCCTCAGAGCTCACTCGTGATTTTTTTTCACAATCGCCTCGTTCCCTCTTCAGGAACACGGAATAAGAAACGGCACACACGGGCCGATACGAACATGGCAACAACACGCCTGAGCTGATTTACTTTAACCTACTTTGTTCTCTTAAAACGACTGAGTCCGTCAGCCAAACTGAGATGCTACAGTTACACCAGTGTTATGATAGTTGTCTCAGATGAGCATCATTTACTTCACTGTCACAGCATAGAAGTGCATCCTCCTGTGTTTAAATACACAACCCTGTCTCCGAGACAAATGTTTGTACAAAACAATTCTGTTTCGGTAATATCTAATTCAGTGTTCAGAGGTTGCACTTTTTTTTAATTAATTAAATGCTACGTTTGTGAAAAGCCTGAGAGTCAGTGGGAGGTGGTCGGGGTGGATGGAGGGTGTGGAAACTGCCTGGCTCTCATTTACCAGGGTTCACATTCAGATTCCTGACCTGCTTAGGGTTATGAAAAGATTTGGGATTTTGTTGGATGTAAAAAAAAGATGTTTTCTCTGAAGTCATTGTGGACTTTATAGCTGGCTTTTCCCTAACCAAGTGCTGTAAATGCCTAAACATAAGTGAAATAGACCTTGTTGTATTGATGGGAAACAGCATAATCTGCTGTATTTGCTTTATTGGTATATTTGAATAGAAATGTAATTTAAAAGAGACACAAATAAAAAAATTGTATGATGCATCCATGTCATTCTTGTTATAAAATACAAAATACAAAATGCAATCGCATTGTTCTGTCAATTCTAAAAAAAATAATCTGGTGTGTTAAATGGAAACAATAAGAAGTGTTGCTCCTTCAGTTGGAGAAATTATAAATACATTATCAGATCAAATCTGTGATTTCTTGAAGTCAAAATAAGTCATCTGCAGACACAAGAGGCTAATCAACAGTTTGATAGTCATAATGGGGTGTGACATGACGGTGAGCTCTAATTGCTGTTGTCGGCTCAAAGCTTTAGTGAGAGTTTTGCAGAGAAAAAGAAGTTTCATGTTTTTCTGGCCTGTTTGGTCTCACCGGCGTTCTCTCTGTGGAACATTTTCCTCCTCTCAGACAGCTTTTAGTCCTGTTCTGTCATCCTCCTTGTTTGAGGGGAAATGCGAGTCTGTACACTTCACCCTGACAGGCTTTGAAAAAGACTCCTGGATTACCCTGACTGACAGCTCCCAAACCATGAGATCTGTTATGTCTGGCCTGCGCTGAGCATAGGGCAAACTCTGAATCAATAGCAGCGCTATCAGTGATGGAAATTGAACGCGGACTCCGAACGATGAGTACCCCCTCATGAACTGCATAAGAGCATTTTTCTGCTGCTCGTCTCAGGTATTTTTCTCCCCGGCAGATACGAGTAGAGCCACGGCTAAGAGAAAGTGGTAAGTTTGTTGGGACGTGCGTAAAAAAATATAACTCAGAGAGATGAGAGGCCACAGATGGAATTGTCTTCAAAGTACAGAGTCGGCAGTCCTTTAAAGTGATACCTCACTCGTAAGGTTTTGTATTTCCTGTGCGCTCAGCTTGATCTGACTCTGAGAAGTAATTTGACATTGGCTGCCACGTATCATTTGGGATGACTACTCATTGATAGCTGCAAACAGGCTGGATTACTAGTTCAAAAAGACACGACGACAACAAAACAAGTAAAAATCAAGTGACATCAAACCCATATCGGGATACACTTTCTAGCAGTTGGGATTTTTGGAAGCACATTAAAATGGCTCTGTCCCGCACATGGCTGAGTTGCCTGGTAAGCTAGCTTTTGTCCCCGCAGAGGGAACTGGAGTGGTCAGCGCACAAGACAAAGACCTGGAAAATGTGCTTGCTTAATTAAAGAAGGGGAATAACCAGTGGAGCTATTTACACCTAATTCTGACATAAATCTGCAGTTATCGTGCCAGCGAGACTGTCCTCTCCCCAATTTAGGAAGTACCCGAGAGCTTTTCCTTAATAAGCAGTCCTCCTGATTAAGCTGAGGCAGGAGTTACAGTCTTGTTCTGTGGGAGAGAAAAGGACAAGAAGAGCTGAATTTAACTAGAGGGGAGGTAGTTAGCAGAATGCCGTCATGGATATTGAGATGGTTAGCATTTTATTAACCCGAGTCAGGACAGAGAGAGCAATTGGTAGATTGGACGTAGACTTGCAGTGTCTGTAAGACTTTGGCCTCAGGGTGCTGGAATATAGACACTTGGCATTTCAACCTATCCATCTCCCGAACCATCCACTCAGGCAATACTGTCTGCTTCAGTCCATTGCTCCTCTAATTAGCAAGTTGTTTTATTTCCTGTGGCTCCTGAACTAGTTTTCAGTCTGTCCTTCTTCAGGCCTCCACTGTCTGCAGCATGAGGACACGAGTTGAAAACATCTCCCATAAGGTGGCAGGCACTTGTCAGAGAAGCATGCTGTGACAAGGGTGCAAACGGTAATGTGTTCATTATGTTTGCAAGGACAGCGAAGCGATTGAGAGGCTTGGCATGGAAATGCATTTTTACATCCCCCTCTGTCTGCACATCAGAGGCTCTCAATGAAATGACTTGGTTCGAGGTGCCAGGCATTAGCTGTTACTCTGGGACACACATTGTTGTCACGTCGAAGGCTCTCTTTCAACGGCAGTCGGCGCGGCTTCAGACTATCCCCCCACCGTAAACACGAGGGCGATGCGCCAAGCTGCGAACGCTGTGGCAGGGAGCGTTGGCGTTTGATATGAATCTGGTACCCCCTCCTCGCCTGAATTCCCTTGGATCTCATCAAGGGCTTTTTTTTCCTCCCTGTATTATTAGCTGGCGTGCTGTCTTGCCATCACCCTTACTGCTTTAGAGAATATGAGAAAAACACTGAGAAGCAGACAATTACAGATCATTTGTCAATTACATGAATATCACATTTTTAAATTGCTGATGCATTCCTCTCCGGCTTCCCTCGTGCAGTGACGTGTTTTTCTATTTCCTGCCCATCAGCAACATGTTGAGTTTGGTACCAAAATGATGTGTTTTTGACTGCATGTCAATTCTACTTTCATATCGCTTATAGTGAAGTCTTCCCTGTTGTTATAGACCATTATAATTGTTAACTTGGTTTATACCGGTGTTCACAGAATTGCTGGTGCTGCACTCTGATGCTGAAGGACATACAGACATCCAAAACTAAAGTCGTCACACCAGCAGTTAGCTCTTATTTTAACATTTGTAAATATATTCAGGATGAGATAAATCTGCGTTTTATTTAATACACTTAAATTTAGACTCTTGAACTTGAGCAACACCAGTTGTAACGTTATGTCATGTTTTTAACAGTGCATAAGTGGCTTAAAAATGTCAAAAACATTTGTCGTGACTTACAGAAAAAAAAAAAAAAAATGTGTGTCTTGAGGTTGGACCGGTTGAGAATCACAGGTTTAGAATGTCTGACAGTCTCCATCAAACAACTTTGCTAAAGGAGAGGAGCATGCAACTTTGATGAATGTATTACAAAGAGTAATATATGATAGATACCACCTTATAGCGTGTGTGCTTCATCTAAAACTACAACCATCTGCTGGTTAGCTTAGCTTGACATGAAGACTGGAAAGAGCTGGTTCATATTTAGCAGATAGGATAGTATTCATATTCTAATCTGTCTCTCGACAAGAAAGCAAATAACTGCATCTCCTAAAAATGTCAAACTATTCCGTTAAAGAATATCAACATAAGAGAATCAAGAATAAAATAAGAATTTTTGTCAGACGTGTTAAAGTTAAAAACTTGATTTTCTTTATGCCATCAAATTGCCGGTCCCATCATGTAAAACTACAATACAGGGTTACACTTATGTGGCTGTGTTAATGATGGAAAATCATTGTATGTCATGTTTGAGTTTATGAGACTTCTGAATCACTGAATCACTGAATCCCACCATGTCAGGCGTGTAGGTACACGGCTTCCTGCAACACACAGTGCGAGTGCGCTTCGGCTGTCAGTAATTCGGTACTCATTTTCAATTTTGCTCTGCAACGACTGAGCAATTTGTTTTAGTCCCAGCTGAATAAAATACGTCCTGCTAATAATCCTAATTAGCTCCCCTAATGTACTCCCCCCTCCTCTAAATACTCCCTCTGGTGTGCAATTGAGGTTGAAACCCATTCAGCCCTGCCGCTACCTCTCAGCTGCCTGTCTGACTGATGAAGACTTTTAACCAGTAAAGAGGTGAGATTGGTGGTGTTGCTGTTGGAAGATGTAGTTAACACAATATCAACAAGGTGAACAGAAGATCCCGAAACCACCGTGTCGGTCTCTCTGCCTGGGATTGTTTTAAACTCCTGGTATTGCCAAATTTAGGATGAACAGTTATTATTGCAGTTTTTAAAAATGCATAAAAAGCTGTAAATATTCTAGTGACGCTGAACGGTTCACTTTAAATCAGTTTGCTGATTTATATATCTGTAGTTATCTGTCTGGTTCTTTGTCCATCTGCTTGGATCAAGCGGCTACTCATTGTGACGTCAGCCATTCGTTTTTGAATTGGCGCTTGGAAGCCTCCAGTCTGTCATTTTGGCCGTCACAGTCTTGCTTTTTTGGGATTCAGAAGTGACCATATTATTACGTGTCGATCTGAACGAGAACCCGGGGAAAACTACACCTGCCACTGATACCAGCAACCTGACTGCACTTCAGGCCTGTCAATCAAACCAGACACACCGGTAAACATACCTCTGTTTGAGGTCTAATATCTAATTAATGATGGAATCAGCAGGACCACAAAAAGACTGCTCAAAGGAGGGAATTTAGCGAATGACACCCTAACGACTTGTGGAAAAATGTATTGACAATGTATTTCATTAGAGAAGTTGACGCTTTTTAAATGGGAGTCTATTGGAGATATGTTTTTCATAGCCAGCCCCTTGTGGTCCTTAGTGGTATCGCACTTTAGAGCACTTCAGTATTGGCTTCACCTTTTAGATGCGCAGAATAAATCAATTTTTCTCTACAATATTTGGTCTAGATGTATTGCCAACAAAGTTTTGAACAGACATTCATGGTCGTTGTCACAGGATAAAGACACTGGTGATCCAATGACTTCTTTCTCTGGTGCCAGCAGGTCTTGAGTGAATTGTGTTAATAACTATTGGATGGATTACCTTGAAGTTTGGTAAAGACATTTGTGCCACACTTGTATTAAATTGTGATGATTGTATTGATCCTTATAACTTTTCATCTACAACCATCATCAGGTTAATATACCATTTTCCCCCCCAGTACTTTGTTTTTTGACCAGATACTTGCAAAATAAACGAAATACCCATCAGATCCTTCTTTACTCTGTGTAGTGATAGCTTTCAAATTTTAGCATGAAGACATTCTCAACCTAGATGCTGAAAATGATGAACATACAGTATTTACATGTTAACATACTGATGTTAGCATTTGGCTGAGAGGATTGCTCTCTCTGTATAGCCCCACAGATTTGCTAGCATGACTAAGCTTTGTCAAGTGCTCCAACCCAGTTTAAAAACAAGCAGTTTTTGTTCTTTAAATAGATGATAAGATATTAACAGCTGTTAATATTGAGGCACATACTGTTTTAGTTTCAAACCATGTGCACCACACGTCTGTCAACTTGCTGAATTATATAAAAACTTATTTAAACTTATTTTCCTTGTTTAATTGTGATGATCACAGAGGGTCTGTAAATCATATCTTCTGTCTGTCACTGAGTTCATTGTTTTAAAATGCCCTGTTCAATGCACAGCCTCATTGTAGGTGTAGTTGCTCAACTAAATCAACCTTTATTTCAGCAGATGTCCTAAAAGTCAAATCCCTCTTTGTCTTTAGTCTGAGCTGCCACCAACACTAGAAATTTTAATAGATTTAAGAAAATACCTTTGTTCACCAAAATTACCTTTATGAAGAGGAAACACAACTGAACTTAGATCAGATAACAACAACAAAGAAAACCATCCACATTTCCAGCTTTTATCCTCATATAAGTGAGCAGAACCTGGCTCAGGCCCCTGATTCATTGCTCCTGACTCTTTTGAACCTGCGGAAGTGCTTTGGGTGGGGAGTAGATCATATAAGCCAACGTGTCTACGTGTGTGTGTGTGTGTGTGTGTGTGTGTGTGTGTGTGTGTGTGTGTGTGTGTGTGTGTGTGACTGTGTCTCGCTGTGTTTCCGGGTGCCATGTGGCACCAAGCGACTCGGCTTTGCTCTGCCAAGAGATAAGAACACAGGGTAAGCCGCTCGCTGTGCCAGCCTACTGGATTTCACCTCTGAATCTTCTTTGTTGGAAGTTGTAGGCCTGTTCTATTTCTAATGTGACGATTCTTACGGAGTGCCATATTGACTTTATATGCAGCACATACTCTCTGTGAGAACCCATTTGAAATAGATTATCAATGACAAAGCACCCGAGAGAGAGGAAAACAACAGTTAAATCCTGCAGGGGCAGCAAATTGTAGGCTTGTTAAAGCGCTGTTCGTGGAGGACAGTGTCACGTGGTGATTCGGAATATTAGCATGCAATAGGTTGGCCTAATTGTTTAGATTATGAAAGTACTTTCATCTTAAACATTTCATATCATTGCAGCATGATGATGTGAGAGATGCTGTTTAATCGACTGTTATTTCAGATGAGTGTACGGTGAAAGAAAGGCAGACTGGCTCCTGAAGTAAGAGGTGTTAGACTGTTGTGCTGACTGGATGCTTGCCTTACAGAAGACTTCTGCCAGTGAAATGTTGGCAGAAGTCAGCGAACAGGTCTGCAATGAGAGGGCAGTGCCTGCTGGGAAGTGTAGGTGGAGGCTGGCATATGGCTGACGGTGCTCACAGGCTATACTCACCGGTCCTTACCCTTGTTAGGCTGTTTCAGCTTGTTTCAAGTGGGCCAAACTGACATAATTCAATCCCATAGTGGTAATTTGGATACTTATATTGTTGGGGGGATGGGGTCAGTGAACACACTGTGTCATGCCTGTTATTCAGCAGATTTTTCAGATATATTTAAACTGTTTTTTTTATTTAAAAAGTGGCTGTGGTTGTTAAAAAAAAAAGCATCAATTTTTTTTTTACATATTAAAGGTCAGCAGACACGAATATATGTATTTGGTAACTATCTGAAGAAAAGGAGCAGCCTAATTGAAGAGAGAGGGATGTTAGCTTCCAAGAAATGTGGCATTTATCTGATTTCTTACAATCTTGTCTGGTTTTTGGATTATTAACGGATCCTACTGTTGTTTCTTTTTATGAACCGCATGTAATTTTTTGTGTTTAAGGGTTTCATTTCCACTGCAGTTGGAATAAAAGGACATACCACCCCACCCCCACCCTACCCTCATCCTTCAAAAGCCGAATTTTATCCCCTTCACTTTTAATGTTTCTGGTTGGTAAGAGTTGCATAAAGCCTGAAGGGAATACCTGCAGACAATACTCGGGGCTGAGAAAAAAGCACTGCCAACTTTGTTGGTTAATATGACAATAAGACAAGACAGTAAAGCACAAAACTCTTTCAACGCACTTACAAGTGAGATTAATATATGTTTCATTGCATACCAACTACGTTGTCTCATGCATACTGCATTATGGGTAAAATAACTAATAGAATTACTCATTTGGTAGTGCTTGTTTCTCTGAGAAATGACTGCTGTCTGACGTGTGGAGCAATGTTTGTGGTTGTAGGAGTATTTTATGAGACCACTGACAAGCAGGGTGCTCACAGTTTGGTGCAGCTCAGCTTGAACTCCCTCGACGGATTTGAAAAGTGTTCTGCTGTGGTGCTCATTTAGGTTTTTAGTAAAGCTCAGGCATAGATGAGAGTGGGCTGTGATTCTGCGTCATCATGCTGGAAGCATGAAGGCTTTTCAGGACAAGTTTCACATCATTTCTTCTGTCAGATATCATTGTCAGTTCATGTTATGTTTGTTTTTTTCTGACAGCGTGGCACCTGACTGTTAATTAGCTGACCTAGATGATGGAATCATTTGGTTTTTCATGTTGTTTTGTTTTTCCCACCTGCTACAATACCTTCATGCCGCTGTGGCTCACCTTGCTACCTGCTGGTTACACTTAAAAACAAATCTTTGTTAATTGGGTGCCAGGCAGGTACCTACTAAACTAGCAAAAAAACCGATATTGTTTCAGGTGCAGGATCCCCCATTGTTACACTTATGCTTTAATGTGTCAAACTTAAAGCATTTCTTTAATCATTGTTCCTCTCCAACTCACCACGGCTGCCCCCTGAAGCTATTAGAGTACATATGAAAACCCCACTCGCTCTGGTTTCGGCTATGGTGCACCAATCTAGTGTTTACCTTTGTTATGTAATTGCTTGTGGCATAATTCTTGTTTTATTTTCCTTTTTTGAAGGATGTTACATGTGTAACATTATGAATATTCAGCACGGAAACTTTTACATAAAGGCTTTGGTAGAAGTACGATATATGTTTGAGTGACAGCCACTAAACATCCTCCCTCCCCTTTCCAAATCCCTTCTGGACACCGCCTGGCTGCCTCCAGCATAACAATTTAAATCCCACCTGATAATACCTCTTGTCACACTGACAGCTGTCATCAAGTCAGCCGTGTTTACTGTTTAGTTTGCTTTTCAAATTAGCAAGTGGATATTCTCACAATGGTCCTTGTTTTTCCTTCCCTGCAAAAGGAAAAATGCACCCTGAGGGAATGCAGCCAGGCATACAGCGAGTTGTGTTCTTGTTGCTGAGAATTGACAGGCAGTTTGATTTGACATATGCTGCAGATTACAGCCACAATTATTTAAGTTGTGAGGATTTCAGTTTGGGTTTTTCTGCAAGACACTGACGGTACTTAATCTTGTTTGTTGTGTCGTTTACATGCTACAAACGGCCTGCTGCCTTATTTATATTAATACACTTCTTTATAGAAACGATAACGCTTACGATCTCATTTGGAAAATATCCAGTTAGTCGTTGACAAGTTTTATTTCTGAATTGCTGTGAATTTAATCAAATGACCTGCTGATTTGTCGCCCTGCTTAGATTTATTCCAATAAGACACATGTAGCAAAAAAACTGAAGAGTAATTTGAAGATGAGCTGTAATTTTTGCAGTTCGGTGAGATTTTAATGGCTGTTCAGCAGTAAACTCATCATAAACATTAATAAGGACCAGTATTACAGGAATAATTAACGTTCATTGATGGTGATAAAACACAGTTTAAGTGGAGCCTGTGTAGTAATCAGCTAATGTTCCATAACCAACAAACAATATTTAATGGGCTGATGGAACTGGAGGGCTGAGACCTGTGATATTGATGTGTGCAGATGTGCTAGTGAAGGCTAGATACATCTGGAGTATGTCACTGTGGCTCTTTATGGTACAGTACGTGAGCCAAAGCTAAGATTTGGAAGTGAGCTGGTTTGTGTGAAGCAGGTTGAGCCGAGGAGCAGACCAGCCTGAATTATTGAAACCCAGCCTGGCTGCTGATCACACCCTTCCTCCTCCCCTGGTGGAGAGATCCTGCTGTTAGGGAGTTTCAGGTTTAGGTAAAAACACTAGGCTTTCTCGGTAGCACTTCCTCTGCATCATTTTTGTTCACTGTTGTTTTTCCATAAAAAGCTAATAAACTCCTTTGATTTTTACACAAGTTTTATTGTTAAAACACTTGCTTTACACAAGGAGGGTAACTTTTATTTTAGCTTATTTCACAGTGAAGTGCTCTACTGCATTTATAGGCAGCTTCATACATGAGTAGACATCATGCACAAATGCACACCTACAGTAACAGTAAGCACAAATTCACACGCCACCATGGTTTCCTCCTTTCTCTTTCCAGTCTTTTTTTTCTTTTACTTCACTTCTGAATTCCTCCTGTGCACAAGCACACACACATTTGTTACATAGCCGAAAAAACACATCATCCCTGGCTGGAGAGCTCAGGCTTCGCAATCCAATCAGGTCATCTTCCCAACCTCTTCCAACAGCACGATCCAAACAGAGAGAAAAGGAAGAAAGGAAGAAATCCTTTACAATGTAAAATTATTTTTGGAGGAATTTGGACATTATATAGTATCGGTTGTTTGTGGTTGTACATTAAACAACCGTAGAAATCTAAGCCATACATTTAGGCTTAATTAGGCTGCATATATTTTGGCAGATATAATTGACAACAAAGGATAATGAATATAGAGGTGGGATTTGATTTGCTGGTTCATCTGACAGGATCAGGTTCAAAATGTGATTGGAGGCAGATGACTAACACTTTCCCGCTTAAAACTTACAACTGTGATTGTTAGGGTAGGAAGAGCATTTGTTGGTCCATTGTAGCTACAATGGTAGATTGTTGATTATTGAGCTTGAGCTGACTATCTTTTTTGTTTGTGGATGTCTGTCTCACACAGTAAAGAATGTAGCTTTATTTATTAAATTTCAGGGCTTTGACATGACATTGAATATTGACAATACATGACTTGTACACAGCAACTTTCATTCTTTCACCTTGTTATATGACGTGTTCTTCTACAGAGCTCACACCACGAGAATCCCATCTTGTAATCAGGAAAGCTTCAGAAGACACTTAAATAGGATCTCTAACAATAAAACCTTCACCAAGTCTCCTCTTGCTTGCAACTACTGAATGCAAAAATAAAGCTTTGCAAAGCTTCAGCTTCCATGATTGTTTGTTTGTTTACTGTTTATTCATTCTGCCTTAAGGCTCTCATTGTTGGAGAAAACAGTGGATACGTGGAGTGCTGTTTTGCCAGATTGGAAATCTTGGCTGTTTGACTGTCCTGCTAGCACTTGAACGCAGCATCATAATTTTACATTGGAAAACAACTTGTCAGACTGAGCATCATATATTACACAGTTAGTTTATCAAAAGACAGTATTGGAACTTCTCTAACATCCTCCCCTGTCTCCAACTTTAATTTGCGTTTACAATTTCCTTTCATGTTAAATTTCCAAACAGCCCCACAGCTTGTTTTCAAGGGTTTCTTGATATTCAGGGGGTTTATTAATTCAGGTAGATTAACTGCCACTTTCCCATTAAGAAGTTAAAACTGGGGGGAGGTTTGGCAAGGCCGTTTTGTCGAGCTGCCAACAGGCTCTCTCCAAGGGCTTCAGTCTGGAACTGCAGGCTGCAGAGCCATTGAAACAAGACAGCTTTCACTTTGAGTGTGTGTGTGTGTGTGTGTGTGTGTGTGTGTGTGTGTGTGTGTGTGTGTGTGTGTGTGTGTGTGTGTTGTGTGTGTGTGTGTGTGTGTGTGTGTGTGTGTGTGTGTGTGTGTGTGTGTGTGTGCAAATACCCTAATGTGCTGAGGCATAATTTGGTGGATTAGAGAAATATTACAGACCAACAATTTTAGTGAATTGTCAATGATTGTCCATTTAGCTATTTTGCATCACTTACTGCCAAAAGACAAAAAATGATTGTGTATCCCACACTCACTGATTTCAACCCCTGGGAACTTGGGAGACATTTGCCAACACACACAAATAGAGAAACAAAATAGTTGCTGGTTCAGATATTAACATTCCTAAAAGTCATAAATATTTGAGTGTTTACATTGTGTAAAGCTGTAAACTGGCTGTAAATCTACACTAAATGGCCAAATGTATGTGGACATGTGAACATTACAGCCATATTTTATTGTTGAATATGTCATTCTGAAACCATGGACATTAATAAGAGGCTTTGTTGGGAAGGCATTTTACAATATTTTGGAAAAACGTGGATGCAGGGATTTTCTCAATAATGGTATATTTCCATTCAATCCCTCACAGACAAATTCAAGCGTGCCTTTTCTATTTTAGTTTGATCTTCAGCTGAGCCTCACATATTTGTAGGCCACAGTTCCCTTTTGTACAACGTTGACTAAGCGGTTGTGCTCAGTCTGCCTCTAGAAACACAAACATACTGTTTCAGAATGGAAAAATTAATTTTCTCGTGTTTTTTATCCCCACGTGTAGCACTTTGCCACATTGCAATTCCTCACTCTGTTGCTCACGTGCTGTTTACTGTTTGTGATTCTGCAGATCAGTTTTCATTTACCATCGTATCAGAGCTGAGCATCATGTCTGTAATGTGAACCTTCAAACTATATCATTGAAGAAATATTCAAATAATGTATGTATGACAAATATAACACTCGAAATTGTGACATTTTACACAATCAATAGATTTACTTTTGATACTTTAAGTGCACTGAGACAGTACTTTCAAATGCTGGACTCATATTTCTTCACAATGTCGGCAGAATCTTGTAAGTGATGCGTTGCATAAAGGTTTAAAGTTCTGTAATCGTATCCTAATTTTCAGCGACATTTACATTGTAAATTCTCTCCAAATGGTCTTTCACATAATTATGTATAAAGAACCATATGGAGATTAACTCAAATAAAAACATAATTTCAACCTCACTCACTCACATACATCAAAGTTTGAATTAAGCATTATACAGACTTTTGTAGTCATTACGGCAGTGCATTTTGTATGAGTGGAGCTAAAACATCATCGCCACCAGAATTCAAGACATAGTTGAAGTGAAAACACAGACCAGACACACACACACACACACACACACACACACACACACACACACACACACACACACACACACACACACACACACACACACACACATTTTTCCAAATAGCCATAGGCTAATGATGCCACGGAGATTAAATCTATAAGGAAGGCTGAATTACAGCCAGCCTTCATTCCTGCCAATACTGTTGAGTCAGAGAGGAGCTGGAACTCCGATACTCCACACTGATATGCATGAACTTTTTTTTTTTTCAACTTCGCTCCAATGACATCTTATTTACATTGCAATTAAATCCCAGTTTGAGTCGTATTGACATTGTCAATACTTGTTGCGTCAAAAAAAAGCTGCTGATAGCTTTGCACTGCACAGTGATTCAGATCATATCTGTAGTTTATAGATGGTGTTTTATTTCAATCATACAAATGCTCTATTCAGCCTATAAGTAAAATATGTTTATTTTTTGCATGCATCACTTGAAACCAGGAAGTTTTCTCGACATCCCTCGCTTCCCTTTCCTCGCCTTTTTCCTTGCCACCACTTCCCCGCCAGCACATTCTCCCTCGCCAGTATCAAAACTAGGCCAGCTGAACAGAGTAGGCACAGAGCAGTTTGCCGGTGTAGTTGAAATGAGAGATAAAGGCTGAAGTCAAACAGGCGGTGCACGGCAGAGCACCGTCGCCTCTTTCCCCAAGTTGCATCCGAGAGCTGTCGAGGCGTTCGCTTCCTGCCATGTTTAGCGTTGTGACAGAGCATCTGTAACACCTCCGCCCATGGCTTCCACAACTCTGTCACGTCAGATGAAATCAACTTTCAGAGAGGAGAAGTAAAAGGAGAGGTGGTAGAGGGGAGACGGGGGAAAGGCACGTACAGGAGATATATATATATTTTTTTCTGCTTAGTGAGGAAGGTTTTTGAGATGTTGCTTTGGCTGGAAACACAAGCACTGCCTGCACCCTAGTTTCACCGTATATTGTTATTGTTGTCAGTCACAGGCAAAAACGTCTAGCCTCAGCTCCAGGTATGTGGACACGGAGGTGGTAGAGAATATCTGAACAGGAAGCCATGGGTAAGAATAAACAGAAAAAAGAACCGTGAGTGGTGAAAAAGTGACCCGGGATCGAGTGCCTGGGAATTAAGCAACAATGGTGTTTCTAGATGTTGTCCTGAATGAAAGTGAGTTATGTCATAAAAGTAGGCTGTACATGTACTGGAAAGGTGCAGATATTTTTTTTAAATTTGAGACCACAGAAAACAGAAAAACAGGGCTGTGTATCGCTCAGAAGGGAAAAATCTTACCGCAACCAGAAGGCTTTGCAGTCTGTTTCTTCCAAGGCTGCTCCCCAGGTCACAGGTATTAGATGGGTTTATTTGAGGCTTCCGTTGAAGCCGGCCTAAGAAAACAAGGAAGTAAAGTCTGCACTTCAAATTAGAAGCCGTCAGGCTAATTAAAATGGACATCTCAATACAGACACAGAGTATTATAGTTAGAGTTAGTTTTAATTAATATTTATCAGTTGTTATTTATGTCACTCAATCGTTTGTGAACTGCTGTTTTTAGGCCTTCAGTTTGGGGTTTTGGCTGCCGCCATCTTGGTTTTTTGGAACTAGACATGACCATATATGGACGAGCTGGAGGGGAATGAGGTGTGGATCTGACAGAGAACTCGAGGACACTAGGCCCCGCCCACCCGTACCGGCAACCTGACTGCCCCCTAGACATGTCAATCAAACCAGGCACGTCCCCAAACATGCCTGTCTTTGAGACCTAATATCTAATTAATTATGGAATCCATTTCAGATTGACGACCTGAAAACTAGTCAGAAGGAGTGAAAATAACTATTGATGCCATAATTACTTGTGGAAAACTAAATTGTCTTTGCATTTCATGAGAAAAGTTTAAGCTTTTTTAGAATGGGAGTTTACTGGATTTTTTTTGGAGCCAGCTCCTAGTGGCCTTTAGTGGTAATGCACTTTTAGGCACTTCAAAGTTGTATATATTATCCATGGTTCTACAACCATCTGATTATGTATAGACAGGCTCATTTATATATAAAAAAAACGACCCCAGAACACCGTAGACAATATACCATCAATGGCTGAGAACCGTAGCTCACCACAGCTCGAAATTAAATTTGAGCAAACTACACCTTTTTTTCCCTGACATTTTCCAAAATACATATAGGTACTGTATTGGGATCTGTAAGCAATGCTTTTACATTGCAGGGAAATCAAATGAAGAATCACATAACACAAAATAGACCCTGTTACAGTACCCACAATTGTAATTCATTATTCACAAACTGGCTTTTTCACTGCTGTAATTTCTAGCATAGCAAAATATGCATGTCTAAATGAGTAGAAAAATAAAAGCACCAATACACAATAGTTCTTTATTCCAGTTAAATGTCATTAGCAGATGCTCTGGATCTCTTATATTGAGACGCAGGTGTTCTGTGATGCATAACCAGAAAAACAACAGACGACATTAGATGGAGGCATTAATAGTGTGAATTCATTCTTGGAGAAATGATTTCCTTGTTGTACATGGTTTCACTGTTGCACTGGGGATTGTGTCAGTAATTTATGAACTGGTTCACTTGTAATTACACCTGTGTACCACCAGGGCTTCATTGACGCATTCAGATGTGATAGGAAAGATTTATACATCCGTCTGTAATTAGAAGTAATTGCACCCATGATTTATATATGAGGTCCCTGGCTTTCATTTAACTGAAGTTTGATTATATTAATTAATGACTCCCTATTTGGTTGTACCCACTAATTTAAGGCTCAATTACAAATGTACACATGGATTCACTATTGTAGATGCAGCAATCTTACTTCTAAACACCAACAAATGTGTGTACCTCCTAGAAAATGCCCCTGTGGCCCAAAGATTTCCCGGCATCTTCCGTAATGAGGCACATCTTCCTTAGAATTCAAAATGTGAGGTGAAATCTCTACTGTTGCACAAAATGCAGTTTCGATTACTTATCGTATCTCTGTAGAAGTTCATAAATAGTCAAGCACCAAAATAGGACATGGGAACCTGCAGTCATCACTGTTCTTTCATGTTAAAAACCCAGTGTACAAAAACCTGCTACTAACACCTCTACAAACAAAGAAAGGTAGATCCAAGGGATTTTACTCTATTCTGTGTCCCAGATCACATTGTACACTGTAAAGAAGACAATTTAGTGTGTGCATATTAGGAGGTAAGGAGGGGGCCTAAGGTGATATATTCCCAGGACAGCTGTCTTTAAAAGGAAAATGTCCTTAAATGTGCTAATTCTTAATGTTTTCCATTACTTTGAGTACTTTGAGCTCTGAAATAGTGAAAAGCTCAATGGCATTTGTCATACTGTTTCCCCAGAGTCCCTGACTATAAAAAAAAACCACTTGAATAAGCCATTTTGTTTTTGTTCTAGTGTTGTCAAGGCTTATCTGAAGTCTACCAATCGGCTCTAACTTAGAGTGACTCTACCCCTGTAGAGCTGCCAATCAGAGAAGCAGCTCATTAGCAGAGAAGCTGTTTCTACTTTACCCGTACTGTAGGTGACAATAAGCACTCTAGTAGAAGCTCCATTAATGTAGTTTCTATAAAAAAAAAAAACATATCAACTTTCAGTCAAACATTTTTGACGAAATGAGTATGAATATATTATTTGGATATAAACAGATACAAACACAGGTCAATTTTTTTCAGTATTCTTGTTGAACAATTAAGTTGGATATAGATGACAGAGTTATGAATAGCTTTACGTTCAATATTCAGGCAGTGAGGCTCATCGTTGATCCAACCCAATATCACACCTAAGTGTATAAAACACCTGTCAGTCTACCAGATGATACTGTCTCAGTGTCACATTTTGCCCTGCCTATACATGAAAAGTAAGGAGCCTTATGTTTAGGCACCAAAAACTAGTTGTTAGGAGTAAACCCATGGTTTGGGTTAAAATAAATAATTTTACATGAGCAACGTTCATCACATAGGTGATGTACCTTACGTAAATTAAATACATTACATTATTTACATTATTTATTTCCATTACGTCAAAGAATCCATGTTGACTATTTCTCATAGGCTTGAACTCTGTTTATGCAGGTGAAAGTCCTGTCAAGTCATAATGGGGTCATTTACTAAATTGACACCTTCTAATCAGTGTTCTGGTGGTCCATCTGAAAATAGTCCTATAATTGATTAGATATAAGGCCTCCAAGAGTGGCATATTTGGGGCGTGTCCGTTTGGATGACAGGCCTAGGGTGCAGGAAACTTTGGGTTCCTAGCCAGATTGGGTCACATCTGCTGCACACTGCTGGTCAGCTCGTCTAAATATGGTCTCTTCTGGCTCCAAAAAAAAACCAAGATGATGACAGCCGAAGTGCCAAACTTAAGGCTTCAAAACGGCAATTCACAAACCAGTCGATGACGTTACGTCTGGTTGCTGCTTGGCCTGCACGAGGCAAAACGTGACACGGTATCCTCTTGTAGACCGATGGGTGTATTTCATGCTCTGCCATGATACCAGGCAAGTCGATCACTTTTGTCACCTTATTTGTTGGGCAGTGCAGGTTTAAGCTTGATCTGTGTTTTTTTTTTTAACCTCGGTCTCCAACTTGACATTGAAAAAGACACAATCTTGTGGACATCCTCTTATTTCTTGCAACCTTCTTTTTTTTCAAACATTACAGTAGCCTATGACCAAATCTAAATAGACATACTAGAATTACATAACACCACGTGTGTATGCAGATTTAAAATAGGGAATACATCACATAAAATGAACATAAAAGCTTCCACATTAAAGTACATAACAATATTTCCCTTTTTTTTGTTCTCCAGCCACCATGTAGCACACAGCAAGACCACCAAACTCCTTTCATCACAACAAGACATGAACACCTGCTGCTAACTTCATGAGTGACTTCCTAAGGGAATCCATTGCTATAAAATATGAACCTTAATATTTACAATTGTGTGCAATCTTATGTTCAAATACAGTGTTTCTACATTCTGATGTCCTCTGAGGGTTACCAAATGGTTCCTCCTCCCTTATATAGGCCTATTCTTTCAGCTATTTTAAGCCTATTTGTTGGCTACTTAATGAGCACAGCCTGTGTGCAGCGATCACAAGCTCAACCACTGCATCTAATCCCTCTTTTTTAAAGTGGGTTGCAGCCTGAAACCGGTGTGCTTCTGCAGAGTCTGGTGCCAGAAATGTACACAAATTTTACAGGTCACGCCGCCGCAGCACATGCACACAAACACACACGCGTTGCTCTGTGTGGTCTCCTTAGTTTGGATCTCTTGGTTTAATTAATCACTGGTAGAGAGCTTAATTCATCTATAATTTCGGCAGAGTGGAGTTGATTAGTGTAGTATTTCCCTCTGGCCCTGTGAAAGTTTTTGATTTCCCTTTCTGTATCTTTTTTTGTACCCCTCCACCCACCATAGCTTCTCTTTCATCTTTTATAATGGCGGCTCATCAGGAACTCAGAGACAATCAGCTGGCAGAGCACCCTTGACTCCGTTTCTGAGGGCTGAGATTAGAATGCCGGCGGATACTTGAAGTTAATGTTGTGAAATCAAGTGGATCCACTTGTGTTTCATTGTTTCTGGCTGCGTGCTATTCGACTCTTCCTCTAGTTTTTATTTTATGAACTGCTGTCTTTTCTGGGCATGACAGGTGATGAAGGCAAAGAGCGCGACGGGTTTTCGGAGAATTGATGTGTCAAGTGTATCCTCTTGCATCGCTGCATTGTTGCTAGTCGTACTGAAGGGTTCTTTTGATATTTTCAGTGACGTGTGATGATGGAGAATTACACATTTCACTTTTTGATTTGTTATTTATGGGATTTTTGATGGCTGCTTTTTCATTGGTGACAGTCCACAAATGTTTTCTATTTGTCATGTTATCTCACGTTTACAAAGAAAATCCCATGGCAAAAGTTGAAAGTGATGATTAAATAGGGGCATCGTCATTTTCCATAGTTACAACTGCTCTTGCATTAAGATTTTTGAATGTTAAATCTGAGAATAAGATGTCCAAGAAGTCCATTCTTGGCCAAGTTTGAGACATTTCTTTCAATTTTGTAAATATACAAAGCTGTCAAAGATTATAGGAATAGTGCCAAGTCAATTCCTCTGTGTTTGTGTGTGTCCTTATTTTTTCCTTCAGTGTTTTGTGTGACTTTACTTTAAAACGAATGTGTGTGTGTGTGTGTGTGTGTGTGTGTGGGCGCGCACCCATTTTGTCTGTCAGTGTGTTTGAGTGTCGTGATCCTGTGTGCTGTGAGAGAGGAAAAGGCCCAAGCTCTTTTTCCCAGGAGTCATCTGCCAATCATTTTCTCAGATTCAGTGGTAAGAAGAAAAAAAAAATGGCGGGGAGGGAAGGAGACAGAGGATGAAGAAGAATAAAGGAAGAAAAAGGAAAAAGAAGAAAGTCTCCCTGTAGAATGACTAAATAGACCTTCAGTGATCTGACAGAGAAGCCTGGAGCTGCATCCCAACTACATTCTGCACAGTTAAATATCCACTCTGGGAAAACTGAGTTTTACCACACTATTGATTTTAATCATGCTTTTAAAAGCTCTGACTTTTAAGAAATTAATAAAATAGCAGACCCTGAAGACATGGGGATAGAAAATAGAAATCTTGTGAATCTGAAAGATGACGACTGATTGACATTTTTTTGACATCACGAACGTCCTCGGACACATTATAAGGTTCTTAATTTACCCCTTGCTCCGGCCGCAGCCGACCGCTCATTTGCGAGAATAGATTCTTGACGTTCTCATGACGGTCTGTGGAGCTGCTAATGAGGGGTGAAGCTTGATGACACGAGCTTGATTGAAAAGGCTCAACCAGGAGGGAATGTGATCATGTAAGAGTATTCAGAGCAAAAAAAAAAAAAAAAAAAAAAAAAAATGTTGACGGACACTACGCTGCTCTGCTTATTCTTCAATGTCAGCAGAGCAGATGCAAAGCTATTTCTACTAATGGCATTTATTTTCATCACCTACTCATTCTTAAATGGTTTATACTGTAAGTAAAATAAAATTACAAAAAATTCTCCACACCTTTTAAAATCGGAGCTGAAAAACTGTTGCAACTGTCCAAAAAAACAATATTGGCCTGAAAGTCAGAGCGGCCGTTTGCAGAAGAATCAAATATCAGTTCAGGTAAAACATCCCAAAGAATATTTGTATCTCATTTACCAAGCCCACCCGTAGAAACATGGTCTTTACATTTATGTTTCCTCATCAGGCATCTCAGCACAAAACCTCTGTAGGTAACCTAAAGCTCCAACATGCTGTAAAACACGTGTGTAAATGTGTAAACAAGACTCAAGCAGCTAACGTGTTAACAAATTAGCATGAAGCACATTAATCAATAACGCCGAAGTCATCATTCTATTTCTATATTTAAGGGGGTACGAGGACTCATCTTGTCGGGACCACGGACGTCTGTACAAAATGTTGTTATTTAATTCAGTAGTTTTGGAAAATAAAGGATAAAAGGATAAAAAGGACAATGACTGTTGGCATGACAAAAAGGCCAACAGTCATTCGTCCCCTTGACTTATACCCAAAGTCATAAAACATGTAAAGGTGTAACTCTTCTATTTTAGTGCTCTTTTCATTTCCTTTCTACTGTATCTTATTGCGAATGGTTGTGTGACCAAGCAGGGAAGGGGGCTCGTTGAGCTTGTGTTGCAGGTCAAATTTGTCAACAATGACACGTTCAGAAAACCACCCATAGCATACACTCATTAAATGCACTTACTTTGTCAGCCTCCAGAAAAGAGGGCTCACACCAGCAATTAGAGGTAGGGAAGAGTTATGAGCTGTTTCAGATATTTGGAGTCAGAAAGCGTTTAAAATGACAGGTCCCTAAAACAAAAGTTATGAAAATACCTAATGTCTCAAATTCAAACGCATTTAAGTTCAATCCTAAAAACAAAAAAATATCTTCAATAAAATATAAATAATAACATCGAAGAGGAATAACTACTGTTAAACTGCAGCTGATTGCAAAAAGTAGAGTCGTTAGGCAAATGTCCTGATTCCAATGGAAAAGCATTAAGCACTGCAGTAAATAGCACGATGGGCTGTACGGACAGACTGAAGGTGAATGCATGCAAATGAGACAAAGGTCACTACAAGTGTAAAGTGGTTTTGTGCTAACGACACCAGTTAAGTTGGTATTTGTTATAAAATGACATGAATAAATAAATGAATAGAAACATACTGAATACTGCCCTGTAATAACATGCAAATAAAGATAAAAGTCAAACAGAATTAAAATATTAACCAATCCAATGATTAAAAGCGCAAATAACTAAAAGCAGTAGAGAAAAAAAGAGTATGCAGGTAAACAAAGCAGAATAAAGATGAGAGCAGAGCAGTCATAGAGTGAACGAGCAATTGTGGGCAACACAAAGCAGCAGAGGCAAACTCTTCCCTAAAAGGAAAATAAGGACTTGTCATGCTTCCCTCAAGTTTTCTGAAAGCGTGAAGTCAACCAATAACTTAAAGAGGGTACCTCCCACAGTCTGTGGTTTGGCGGAGAATATAACACAGTTACACAGTGATTAAATATACCAGGAAACACTGATGTCCCCCCACCAGCTTCTCTACCTTCAAGTCCTCTCTGAGGGCATATTTAACACCACAGCAGGGGCGCACTGGTCTGAGAAGTATTTAAAATTTAGCAACCAGAAAAAGCAAACAAAGCAGGCGCGTTAAATGCTGCAGCCCACGCAACACACCTCAACCAGGGAGTGAGCAGCAACGCCGCAGCAGCAGCAGCAGCAGCAGTAGTGTAGGAAGATCAGAGCTTCAATGAAGGTTGTATTTCCTGTCTCAGCAAGCTAGTTAATTGAATTGGCTGCTTTGCTTACAAGAGGCAACTGAGGTCGGTGTGTATATTTAACCTGCTGGTTTCAAGTGTGTTTAACCAAAATATATTCGGTTTCTTTCTTGAATCCTGAATACATTCCACGTTTAGGATGAAAGGATTGTTTCATCTTACTATATGTAGAGTGACTCACAACAATCTTGGCATATCCTATGATTCTAACATTTTTCACATTTACCTTTATGAATCATGTGCTGCACAGTTATTTACTATGGCGTCAGATCAGTGTCATAATTCATAAATGTGTTTCAGATGAACACACAAATATGTCTTGTTTCAAATATACGTAACTGAAATCCACAAATACATGTATTTAAAAGTATTTGCAATTTGCATAAAATAATTTTTCCATGTTTTTACATTTATATACAAACAGTTTAACTTGCATTTACGAAGCACTTTTGGTAAAAGCAAGTTTCTTTTTAGTTTCTAAATAAATGTAGCAACATCCAAAAATGTTTTATGAAAATTACAAATACTTTAAAATACACGTATTTGTAGATTTCAGTTATGTATATTTGAAACAGAAAATATGTGTTGCATCAGAAACACATTTGTGAATCTTTCTCTGTGCATTTATGAATTATGAGACAAATCTAATCCCATAATTTACTGCAGCACACGATTTTGTCGCAACATTTGACATTTACAGTACGCTGAATCAAAAATGCAGGTCTCCTGCCTTGCTTTGCTGATAATTGATGTCCATACCTTTTGTTATAGCTCAACTATTCCTTTGTGTTTTCCACTTTTTTCCCCCTCTGGCATCCGGACAGCAAATGATCTTGCACTAATTTGTAGGGTAGGCTTATTGTTGCAGGCAGGTTGGGGTTTGTATCCATGGGGAAGCAGCCGGGGCGGCTTCCTGCAGTGGGGTTAGGCTCTTAGCTTGGTCAAGGTGACAGTGATCCATGTCTCTCCGGAGAGCTTCTATGTAGGATATGTAGCGCTATTATACCATTAAAAAATAGCAGCGGATTGAGAGATGGTGGGAGAGAAAGGAATGGCGGTGGGGGGGGAGCGTTTGATGTAGCCCTCACCTTCATAATGTCAACCCCTGAGGGATCTCTGCTAAAAGATAAGGGGTGAGCATGTCTATGGGAAAGTCCTGTACTCAGGTTTTAACGTACAGTGAGACATTCCAAAGTCTTCGTTTTATCTGGCAGGACAGTTTGATTGAGAGATGTTGCACTGCAGAAGCCAGCAGATCGATCACTCCCTGGTGTATTCGCTCACCGTAGAAATGTCATCTTAATGAAAGATGAATGACACTTGTCTTGGAAACGGTGGAAAATAACAGTGATCCATTCCTGATTCGGTGCAGGCAGCGAGGCGGTCGACTAAAATCTATTTTGTGTTTCAAACTTCAAAGCAAACCTACTGTATACATGGAGCAGTTCAACTCTTTACTGTGTGAGTCACAGTTTTATGTAACAAGCATAATGCATAATCCATTACATCTTTGACCACTTCCACTCAGCACTCAAACAGAAAAGTTAAAAAGTAATACTTAATAATGCTCCATTTGTCTTTTGGAGATTTTTAAAAAAGGGATTAGGCTTTGATTTGAAGTGCTACATACTTTTTTTTTCTTTTGGCAGTTTAGCACACAGCTGGGTCCTCTTTAGATATTCCTCACATGTATTTCATTACTGTCAGCTACATTAAGACACTACTGTCTAAATTAGTGACTCCCAAGTAGAAGCACTTAGCAGGCTACCCTTGCGGGGGTTACCCTTGCAATTACCAGGGGGTGGAAATATCAGATGTTTGACTACATATTTTAATAAATTGAAATTATGTTTAAGTAAAGACAAATCCACATATTGAGTCAGCTGTAGCAACTGCACGAAATGTCGGTAGTACGTGAGCTGATATATTTTTTTTTTCTTCAAACTTGGCAAAAAAACATTCAGTTGATACCAAGGATGAACTGAGTTGAGTTTGGTGGTCAAAGGTCAAAGTCCCTATGACTTCACATCCATTTCCCACTATGATTGTGATATATCAGGAATGCCTTGAGGTAAATTCTATAAATGTGGGACAAACATGCCCGTACATGAACTACATGTACACTACAATTTGAGTGGTTAGCGGAGGCGTACAACCACTGGGCAGTAATTTTAGTTGAAAATAATTATTGATGTAAAATGACACACAGTGTAACTCATTTAGTAACTCATTATCACAGCAAAGCGTGAAATAGACATGCCCTACCACGACAGCAAAATGTGAGATAGCCACGCTGAGGGCTGTCTAGGTGTGAAGGTCACACCTTTTGTGAGCGTGAAACTTGCACACGTAAATGTCACGTGACGAGGGATCATGTTTCCGCAGCATTTGGAGATAGGATGGCTGACTTGGTGGCATTAATGCCAGACTTCCATGCAGGACGAGGAGGTTTGAATCCATGAGGTCACAACGTTGTTCTTGAGTTGTTTTTTGTTCCCAAACCTCAGCCATATTCTTTTTCCCGAACTCAAACCGAGTTTTGGCTAATAGTTTAGTTTTCCTGTAAATCACATGGCAATCAGTAGGTTTCATTTTTGTCCAGGAAAATGTTTAACTGTCACGACTAGATGTTTCCAAGCATCACTATTTCACGTTTTGCTTTAGTGGATGGGTGTGTCGAATTCACGCTTTGCCATAATACAGGGTTGCATTTAGAACATGAAAGGGGCATCAGTTCATCTGATGACTGTATTTGGTTGATTGATTTATTTTTATTCTGCTAGACATCACTCAACTTTTCATTCGGTTTGCATTTAGATAGTAAATTCAAATTTTCCTCAAATGAAAAACATATACCTACAAAGTAGGAATTCAATGAACTGTACACTGCGTATTGCATGAATAAGTTCCCCTAACGTCAAGTTAAATGGGTGAAAATACTGTAACCATTAACCTGTCAAGTTAACCATCGGTGTTAAAAAACCGTTAGCTGTTGCTCTTGATGAGTGTACTTACCTCGCTCTCACAGATACACCATCTCTTAAGCAGGGGGATATCGTCCTGTCCTCCGAACCATATCGTAGTGGCACCCAGTGGGCCCTGCATTGCTGTATAAAAGATAATGGAATATAAAATTGTTTTTATATCCTCTGAACGTGCAGAGGCTGCGTGCTGAAGGCCTATTGTTTTTAGGGTCGTGAATCTTCTAAATCGCTGCCAGCGATGGCGGCTAACGCAACACAAGGACATTCACACGTCGTCTCAGCTCATAACCTCCCAGCAGTTGACTGGACAGCCCACACTGTGGTGCTTAAGGCGGGTGAATGGTGCGGCTCACCGCCTTAGCTCACTATTGGATTTCCCCCAATGGTGCAACAATAAAAGCATATTTCATCTGCCGGACCCTTTGAACTGTTGGTTTCCAGCACACTTCAGGATGCTGATTTTTGGTGGAGCAACAGGACTCTTTTTCCAAGTGTGGTGCAACAAATGTCATGCTGAGACTAACTTTGTGGGTTAAAGTCTTACTTCCAACATAATTAACGTTTTATACTGCATACCTGCACAGTATTTACTCACATGCATTTAGATTTTGACAGTTTGGCAGAGTCCCTGTTTTCAGTCTTTATGCTAAGCTAAGATAACAATTGCTGGCTCCAGCTGCCTATTCAGCATACAGACATAAAAGTGCTAGTGATCTGCTTATAGAAGTCTCAGCAAGACAACAAATAAGCAAACAGTTTGTTTTGTTTTTTGTTTTTTTAAACAATCTTTGGATCATGTGTCATTCAACCACTACTAAGGATGAACATTTTAGATATATTTATTATTCTTCAGCCCATTTATGATCAAATTTGTTTGAAGCCAATCAAAATTCCACATTAAACAAGAGACCCTGGTGTGTGAGTGTGTGGTATCAGCCCCGTTCCCCTTTTGCCTTGTTGACCACGGTCCAGGCTGGACGACCTCCGGCCGACCCTGAGCCATTTGAAAATATGATTGTAATCCTTGTGAGGATTTGGCTAGGGTGTCTATTACCGCTGTAATCTGTCACCCTGGCATCCAATATTCATTCCACGTCCAGGTTAAGCTCCTCTTTCTGTCTGCACCACCCATCACCATGGGAGAAAGGAACGGGGGCGGGAGGGGGTGGGGGTGGAGGGGTCCAGTAAAGGTGTTGGCTGGGGAGAGACAGAGACAGAGAGAGAGAGAGAGAGAGAGAGAGAGAGAGATAGGTTTTGAAATTGAGAGAGCACTGCTTCAATCAAGCCCCTGGGTCGGGGTGAAGAAATCTATTGTGGAACACAAGGTCTCATTAATGCAGCAAGGATAGCTTTAACCCCCCCCCCCCCTCTCCCTCCCTCCTACCCCTACCACACCCCTGACTTACACACATATACACTCACCTATACACACACACACCCCTTGCAGAGTAAAGAGAGGTAGAGATGTGGGAAAGGAAGGGATAGATGTGTGAAAAGAGATTTCTGAGGAGAAGGTGAGATAAATTCTGCAGCGTTGAGGCAAAGAAATGTTCACAGACATGGTGCAGAGCTGTGATAGGAGTTCAACATAGAACTTCATGTAAAACATTTGAATGTTTGAATATGCTGCATGTGGTGGTTTACTCTTCAGGTTTATCGTTAGAGCAGTGCTGAAATGATGGTATGTTATTGTTAACCCTGTAAAGACAGCTGATGAATGCTGCATCTTGTCTAGTGATGGTCACCATTTCCACGCGACCTTGGACAGGATGTACAGAAGAAGAATGAACGGATGGATTGAAAAATGGTAGCCTTATTAGCCAACAAGATCATAGTGTCATGAGATATTTGAGTACATTATCTCATGACAATGTTGTTTTTGATTGCCCCACTGTTATGATAATGCACAGACATAGACTGTAAATGCAGCATGTTTGTTACAACAATACTGTCAATCGAATCTTCACAGACAACAAAGGAAGAAGGTGGAATTATTTTCAAATAGTATCTCTCAAACTGTCTAATTATTTTTACTAAATCTGTGGAGGCTGGAGTGTGTGGCGAGGAAGCAAGCAGGAGTTCCTGAGTGTTTTAGTGATAAACTCCTCCATCTGTCTTTTTTTTTTTTACTTTTCACTAACCAGTAGCCAACGCTTGAAGCTAAAATGATTGACACCCACCGCAGGGTCAATAGTGCACATATTGTGTCTAATATGGTATTGGAGTCGCACCTAATGGCAAGTCTTATTTTATATATAAGCAAATATCTACAACAGTTTTATTATTTAGTCCATCATTTTTACACCCGAAGTGTCATTTATCATTTAACATGTTGGTGCTGACATGACTGTTTGGAAAATTCTTCTTCTTCTTTAAGTCTGAGATGGATACAGACATTTTTTATTTTTTTTATTTTTGTGCAAATGAAAACTGTATTTGATGCACCATATACACAGTAGTCTGTTGTACCGTTAGTAGTAGAGTATATTTATAGCTATAAAGCTGTAATCTTCATGAATAAGTATTTCATGTTACGTGACATTAACAGCACCTGATTTACACCCGTTTTTGTGAGCAGTGGCACGATTTGAAAATGGACCTGAAACTTGAGCAGAGGGTGCACAGCGGTTTTCAAGTCAAAAACAACGTCAAATCACATTTTAAAATGAATTGCTTTCTTTCATGTTTGCACACTTTTGAAGGGGAACGTGTTGGAACAAGAAACAAAGAGCAGGGAGCAAAACAAAAATTGTAAGGTAGAAATAGGAAACGACAGAGTGTGGATTCAATTTGCTCTCTGGTTTCCAAGTCCAAGACATCTGTCACACAAGCGAATCGGTTTGATTGGTGTGAGCCCATCTATCTAGATGGCTTGTCTGCAGTTAGTAAATTTATATTCCCACAAGTCCCATCTTCCATTAGAGCTTACTGCGTGGCCCGGCCAAGGCTGTCAGCCGCCATGGTCATATCTTATTTTAAAATGAGACACGGTCAAAACCTCAGTAACTTATCTGCTCCTCTCTTCTTTTGTATATGAACACTACTCACCATCCCTGGTGCAGCCTCTCTATCTGACTGTTGGTGCAGGTACAATAACCAATGAGAAAAATTCCTACTTCTCAGAGAATCTTTTCAAATCATTTTTTTTAAACGTAAGATGAAACACCTCTTTTCTTGACAACTTGTACGTAGGGCCACAATCAGAAAATGCACATGAATAGGTGATGATGCAGCTTGGTATGTTTTCCACAAAATGTACAGTATTTATTCACATATTCAAGTCAAGCAATAAATCATAGAAATTAGGAATTTGCATAAAAAGGAAGAATAATTTCTTAGAGGACAAAAGTTTAAGCGCCTTTTCTTTCTTGATTTCAAGAGATTTTTTTTTGTTTCAATACCTGAACATGACTCAAAATGTTTGCAGGTACGGAAGCACAATAAAAGTTGTAATATCTGAAATACGTGGCCTTAATAGTGCCTTTTTTTAAAAGTTGAATTACTTCAGATCAGTCATATAAAGTGTTACCTCTCTGAGAGCATCAGACAAATTGTTCTAACAAGTCTCAAAGAGAAAACAGTTCCTCATGGATAGATCGTTACTTTATTAATCCCGCAAGGGGACATTTCTTTGCTACAGCAGCATTTATAGATCCAGGTAAGGCACTAAAAATAACAGAGTAAAAATGCACAGTATATACAATGAAATAGAATAATATTAAATTAAACTAACTAAACAATAGTGCAAAGATTAAAACAAACAAACAACAGTGCAACAGTGTTATAGTTGTGAGATTGATTTGGCCAAAGGTGAGTTATTGTACCGTCGTATTGCAGTGGGCAGGAATGATCTCCTGTATCTGTCCTTGTGACAGCGGAGCTGGAGGAGTCTTTTGGAGAAAGTGCTCCGCTGTCCCTGCAGCAGGTGGTGGAGAGGCTGGTCAGGATTATCCAATATGGATAATAGTTTGTTCATGACCTGAACACTACAAATAGCGCCAGTCTGTGGAGTGCAGCTCAGTGAATTTAGTCTAATTCATTATCCACTAGTTTGCAGTGCTGCTGATTTCTATTTGAGTCGATCCGTTGGATTAGCCTAAACTGTTTCACAATAATGGGGATGACGCCAAAATAATTTAGAGCTGATGATTTGTGAAATCCACCCACAACAACATACTTGTTGGTGTATGAGCGCACACACACACACACACACACACACACACACACACACACACACACACACACACACACACACACAGTTCTATCTCACTGCATCACAATGCTAATAATCGGATTAAGCCGGTGTGTTTTGGGGCGGATCGACGGCATCTCTATTAGCGCCAATTTGGCATGACCTGTCCGCTCCAGCGACCTGAGCGCTGGTTTGGTAATCTGCGATGGCTGCCCCCCATCCTGGCTGCTTATCGTCACACTGAGATTAATAGAAACATCTTTTGTAATTGCACAAATGTCACTGTTGTCGTGTCGGGCGCTGTCAATTGTTTTTAATGTGCGCTAAACCATTAATTTGCTGGCGGGGTCCTGAGCGCTGCCCGACAGTAAAACACAGAATTCTGCTATTGATTTTTTATGAGGCCGTACACTCAGCGTTTTATCTCCCCGCTCTTCTCCGGCAGACCGGTGAGGTTATTGATCTTCATAAAGGCAGTATTTTGTCGCTAAGCGAGATGCGGGGAGAGACAGTAATGAAAGGTTTTTAACCTGTGTGTTCGGGGGGGATCGCTGGACCACTGGACAGCGCTGTGCTACATGCAGCAGATTTTCAGCTGGCTGGCCACAGGGATCGATAGGGATACGTCTTTGTCTGATTACAGAGATGTGCTGGTGAGGACGACAGTTTCTGTGTGTGTGTGTGTGTGTGTGTGTGTGTGTGTGTGTGTGTGTGTGTGTGTGTGTGTGTGTGTGTGTGTGTCTGTCTGTCTGTCTGTGGGTGTTGTAGAAGTAGCTGACACTGATTCTGCCTTATTTAAACACAGGTGAACAAAGCGTTTACCTTTAGAGATCATACAATTGCTCTCATAAAGACACTTTAAGAACTGTTTAGGCCTGGGTGATATGAACAAAATTCAATATTATAATTTTTTTTTTTTTTTACCAAATACCTCGATATCGATATTACAACAATATTGAAAGGAAGGCTTTTGATTCTCTCACACATTATTTCCACAAGTAGATGTTGTATATAATCCTCAGTAAATTGGATGTAATGACTGGAACAGTCTGGTGAGTTCAGAAAAATGACATCATTTTACCGTGATGCTGCCCTTAAAAATCTGGAAAAGACTCCAGTTACGACATACCATAATATTATGATATCAAAAATCTAAGACAATATCTCGTCTCATATCACCATATCAATGTTATGTTGATATATTGCCCAGTCCTACTTCAGGCTAAACAGTGTGTATCAAACTCACACTGGTGTAGTATAGGCTGATGGCAGCATGAAGGCATTTCCTGTGTATAAGCTCTGGTAGAATGTAACCAGGTGCTTTACAGCTACTGTACATCGTACTGTACATTACATTTATCTTACACATATAATTACTTGCTACTTTGCAGAGCAGGAGCCAATGAGTATATTATAAAATTGTATAAATTGTTTAACCTCCTCGACACTCAGTACAGTTGCTGGAATCAACTCCAGCTTGACATGCTGCAGCATTTTATATTGGTTCCCACATATTCACAGATCTCTAGTAATGATCCCATAATGACTTTTGCATTATTATAACACATTTTAAGTTCAAAAGAAAAGTCTGCATATATATGGTGGGAGATCATTGCTCAGTGTAAGAATACAGTACAATACTGCATAATTCGAAACCTAATTTCACAGCAATGAGTGAATCAAAATATACTGTAATTTAAACGTGTTAGGAACTTTAGAGAGGAAGTACTTACAAAATACAAAACGCACTTAACTAAAAATAGTTCAGTCACCGTGGTCTCGTATGAATGCAGTATAATTTACTGTGTAATAAATAGTCTGTTTTTCTCTCTCCTCCTGTATTTGTACATTTGTTCCAAGCAGAACCCTCCACTGTTACTCAATAACAGCTTTAGGTCTCCCTCGATGAATGCACCTTCCCAACAAGCCACATAGACACAGTCAACCATTCCTGCATGCCAAGTGTGTCTTTTAGAGACTGCTCACACCTCCTAAGCACGTATAACTGTCGCCTATAAATTATTGCACATCTGTCTGTGGATACCCGGCGCACCAGATGCTGCAGTTAATGGCACACCTAACCTCCCACCATGAGATGGTACACTAAAGCCCGAGTGGAATTTTCCACTGCCAGCCCGCCTTCGTCCTCCTCTGTTTCCTCCCAGCAGCCTCTGTCCGTTGCTGGGGGGAGGCCTGCAGGGGATGGTCCAGACAGGATATTAATGGGGCCCTCCAACAGTCAGAAGGCCTGACAGAACCCTGCTTCATTGTCACCTTGCCTTGGAGGACGAGGGAAAAACTTGCAAAGCTTATTAGCCGAATGGAGCAGTTTCTCCCTCTAACTTCCTTGAGCTATGCCTCACCGCTTCATTAGACCGTCTTACATCAGAGGCCTGCTCCTCTCCCTATTTCCTCACTACATCGCCACACTCACTTCCACACATACACACAGGGTGACATCTCCCACCTAATCAAGTAGTGGATTATCTTGTCCTGATAAATTGGAGCTTGTAGCACTTGAAAGGTCCTGGTGGAGGAGTGCCTCCTCCCCCTGACAGCTAGATCGAGCCCCCAGGGAACAAGGAGAGAGAACATTGCCTGGCAATGATTTGTGGTAAATCGGACAAATGCTTTTGGAAAGACCTCTTTCAAGTTTGGGCCTTGATGAATTTAAACCTTGTGAATAAACTCTGAAAACAGAGAGTGAAAGTCAGTCATTACATCTATTTCTCTGAATGAAGTTGATAAAAATGATCAAATCCTACAAAACATTTAAGTGCATGCTATAAAGAGTGAATATACTGCTAATGAAACAAGTTGGAAAGCATCACGAGGTATTTGCACATATTTGAAGACCAAAAGAGACTGAAAAGAGACTTGCTGCTCTTTTCTATTGACTGATTTTACAAATTAATTTGCGTTCAACGAATGCAAACTCTTCTTGTAATTCCAACAAGAATGAGCAGGAGAAGTTAGACATCTTAATTTCAGGACTGTGAATGACTCTTCATGATATTTGTAGTTCCACGGTGTGACAATGCAATAGAGAGAGGGGAAGGAGCTGTAATGTCAAGCGTTAACAGAGGTGTTGACAGACTCTTAAAAAATAAATGTGCAACATAAAGCCTACATGTCTTCAAATATTAATTTATAAATGCACTCTACAAAGCTTGTATAAGCACGTGACAGCATCACTGAGATTCAGCTTTCGAGTAATGCCAAGCTCGAGGAATCAGAAATCAAATATCTCCGAATGGCAAATAAGACACTGTATGAATGCATGCTTACATGGTTCTCTTAAGATGAAGGCACGTTTTTTTTTTTTTTAAATTTGCAGCTGAACAAATATCCCCAAATTCAGTCAGTAACAGCTCCACAATTGTAAGGCCAAAATGAAAAGCCTTGGGCTCCACAGATAAGAAGCACTTGTAAGAACTTTTAAATTCAATAAGTCTGTGTGTCCCATTACATGGCCAACGTGAGACTGAAAAACTTAAAATTCCCAAATTCAATTCTATCAAATTTGATGCAACAGAAATGAAACACAAAATGCTACACCCGTTTTAGCCATAACAATGGCATAACAAATGGCTTGCATTTTACTACCAGACAAAGTCCCGGACCTCCTGAATAGAAACGGTTAATAACCAACTCTGAACATGACCTGATTTGTTTAATTTATTTCTTGCTACAACTAACACATTTCTATTGCTTTCTCTTTTTCTGTTCTCTGTTTCCTCTACTCTGTGCAGGAGAACCCTTACATGTGTAATAATGAATGTGACGCCAGCACTGAGGAGCTCGCCCACCCTCCAGAGCTCATGTTTGACATCGAGGGCCGTAACCCCACAACCTTCTGGCAGTCCACGTCCTGGAAGAAGTACCCGAAGGCCCTCTTGGTCAACATCACGCTTTCTTGGAACAAGACCATTGAGCTGACTGACGACATCGTCCTCACCTTCGAGTCTGGCCGGCCCGAACAAATGGTGCTCGAAAAGTCGCTAGATTACGGGCGAACCTGGCAGCCCTACCAGTTCTACGCCACGGACTGCCTGGACGCCTTCACCATGGAGCCCAAGACGGTGCAGGACCTGACTCAGCACACCCTGCTGGACATCATCTGCACTGAGGACTACTCACGAGGCTATGTGTGGAAGTATGACAAAACTGTGCGCTTTGAGATCAAGGACCGGTTTGCGCTGTTTGCCGGGCCCCGGCTCCACAACATGGCGTCACTCTACGGACAACTGGACACAACCAAGAACCTGAGGGACTTCTTTACCATCACCGATCTGAGAGTCCGCCTGCTCCGGCCTGCTACAGGAGCTACGATGGTGGACGAGAACAACCTATCCAGATACTTCTATGCCATTTCTGACATCAAAGTTCAGGGCAGGTAAGACAAACCCATCTCCACACATGCTGTTTGATAGATTCATGGCTGGATTACCAACTAGGAAAAGTGGGCAAATACCAAAGGACTCCAGACTGGTAGGAACTTAAAAAGTCCAGCTCAAGTGATTGTCATGACTTCAATGATTTAGTTGGTTCGATTTCACATGTAAATTTGCAATTAGTCAACTAAAGTGGGGTTAATAGGGGCCCAACAAAAACCTTTAGCCAAGGGTGTCCTGACAGGTTCGTCCAACCATGCATGGACAAATTCTCTGAAGGGATGCTGTTACGATTGATAATGTAAAGACACCTCAGTGGATTTTCTATGGTTTTATTGCAACTCCAGTACAGCTACCCGGCAGCGAGGAAAAAAAAGTGTTTACCGTTAACTATTCTTTTCAATTAGGCAGTAGATCCATAACGAAGTGCAGAGTTCACCAGTTGTCAGCACGTCTTAATTAACCGAGCAGCTTACGGTTTGCTGAAGCACTTTATTTTGGACGCCAGATTCATGCAGCCATCTACTAGCCTGCGGAAAACATTCGATGTAGCATTTGAGCCGTCAGGTCGCCGCATGTTGCAATTAGTGTTTGATTCACAGGATCCACAGAGGGTCATATAACATGCAAACAAGACGCCATTATACTGTTAGCAGAAAGACCGACAAAAGCTTCCCCGGCTTCTCGACGCTACTACTACAAGAGTCACTGGGGCATAGACTTAAGTAGATCTGTTTTACACTGTGTGGTTTTTCAATTTAACAGATGTGAATGTGGTTGTGGGGGTGAAGGAATGAAGATTTAATTACTCTTGTTTTGCTCTTCACACATGAGAGGCTCGTTGCGCAGAAACGCAGAGTAGCGGAACGTCACAACAATTCGAGGGGAACGGTTAGAAGTGTTGAAGTGTTGAAGTGTTGAAGTCAGGCTGCCAGACTGCGGCTCGCAACAGCGGCTGTGTCACTGTGCCTCAGCCTGAAGATAGACTCGGGAAGATGACTACAAATAGAAACATCAGTAGTGTCCTGTTCAGCCGCAGCAAACACCACTTGCTGTAGTTGGGTGGAAAACGCAATCAAAGTTTACAGTGTGAGGGTTAACATGAGGTAAATAATGTGCTGCCCTGACATTATTTACATTCTTGTCAACTGCCTTCAAGCAATTTAATGACTTTCTAATTTGTTGATTTTCTTAATATGCCATTAAAAGAGAGTACAACCATACTACACATCGCTCCAGTGCACAGTAAATGGGCAGGTACCCTTGAGCACAAGGGGCTATGATAATAAATGCCACGCTACGAAATATAATTTTTGACTTTTCTTGTGATTGAGAAGGTCATTCAGCAAAAATAACTGGAGGGAATTTACGAACACAAAAGAGTTGGACGGGGCATCCATTCAACACACGCTGAAATGAAGAGGGCTGTCGTAAGCGCAGACTATTTATTCTATTTGACTAATCATGACCGAACTCATACATCCCTTTGGGGCGGCAGACTTGAGCAATGGCTCTGCGGCACCATCGGGCCGCCGTCGTTTACCAGCCTGCTGCTTTTAGAGTGACGCTCGCCTGAGAAATGTTCCCCACTGTTTACCAAAGGTAACACACAGTTCAGCAAATAATGAGATACACTCTACACAGAGAGGCTTCACGCCCCCCACCCCCCTCCCTCCCATGGAGAATCACTGCTTAGCCCCTTTCTCCATGCGTCGTATACGAGACATAAGCTCCTTAACCCCAAGAATACAGTTCTGTGAGACTCGCCGGGAGAGATTTTGCAGGGGCAGTGAGGTTGAATCTGGCATATTTCACTGTGCTGGACTCAGCCACCATCCGCATGGATCTGGAGTGAGGGCGGGCGTGGAGGGAAATACAGTAGGAGAGCTTGCAGATTTTCTGCCCTTGCCACAACAGTGCGAGAAACAAAGAAAAGGAACCTAAGCTCTTTGCCAAAGTAGGTCAACCTAGAAAAGACAGGAGAAGCACAGTTTTTCAGAAGTCGTCCTCTTTGCATCTGTAACATGTGGCTAAAGTTGTTAAAGGGAAGCCAGAAGTGTCATGCATGACCATTCTATTATGGTTGATTACAAGGGAGGACCGAAGCAAAGGCACGAGGGGGAAAAAAAAAAAAAATCGATGATGAAAATTTCAAATCAAACCAGGCATGGAGCTGTGAGATGGATGTGAACAATGCACACTGACTGGTGACTTAAATGAATTTGACACCCTCACTGTTTCATTGTATCAGCACTGCTTAATGGGTGTGTGGAGAGAGGGAGTTTAGAGAGTTGGGAGGATTTTCTAATTATCTACCATATGACTTTGGAATAATTGCTCTGACTTTTTTTTTTTTTTTTTACATGCTTTACAGTAACTGCAGCCTGCAATTTTGCAACTGTCTCTCCCTCTTCACTCAATCTCCCCCTCCTTTTCCTCCCTCCTGCCTGTGATCAATACAGTGTAATTAAAGCAGGAGAAAATTCAGGCTACTAAAGGATCTCTCTGACTCTTGGTTTCTCTTATTTGAGCGTCTGTCCCTGCTGTACTGTCGCGCTCTATTTCCCCTTTTCTCTGAAGGGGCTCGGGATCTCTGCCTTCCTATACCGTAAATACAAAACACCCTGCCCCATCCGATTCCTCTACTGCTACTGGAAGGATAAACACCAACCACACATGCAAAAAACCACTACCCACCATCAAACCAAAAATTACTGCTAATAGCAGGAACTGTAGGTGGGATTTTTGGCACTTCTTTTTATAAACACTGTCATGCTTTTTAATTGCCAAAATCTACCAGGACAATCCTTTTAGGCCAGAGATTTAAATAACCTCTCAATCTGGCAACAGATTTTATTTACTTGTGCTCGTAGTTGCAAAATTGTTTCCCACTGTCAGTACATGAATTATAATGTAAACCGCATATTGTGAGAAACAATTGCAGCTCGATTCTGCCATATTTGTGTGAAGCTAAACAGCTGATAGGGAAAGGAAAGTTTGTTTCACCAATTTACCTTTGCGCCTCTGGGAGGTTGTGATTAAATTTTCCAAAGTATATATGTGCTGAGGGGCATTATCAGGGACGGTCAGAAACAACCTCAGAGTTCACAGTCTTGTCGACTGCAGGGTATAAAGGCAATTCATCTGAAGGGGTGATTTGGGTATTAGATGCACAAAGTCTTTTTTCGTGGTATGGATTCCCCTCATGGAGGGAAAAAAAAAAAAAAGGACAGTGAATTCCAACGCCAATGACGAGCCAACTTCTCAGGATATTTCTGTGACGACTTGCAGACCGGTTTTAACTCTCCCAGAGTCTACAATGCTTGAAATCACAGAATATGTCACCAGTTCAACACTCTTGAGTATTTGGATGTCAAACATAAAGAGGACCCGGCTCCCCTTGTTAGCTTTTATATTTAGCCTCTTGAAATCCTTTAGGCGTCACCAGCCAGGGATAAAAGTCAATTGAATTTACACACTGGACGAACACTCAGAAACTCGTCTTTTATGTTTAGTTTTTGATCAAATCCCTGATAATAGCCCATCAAAGACACAGGACTCCCAACATCAGATCACTTAAAGTTGCATGCAAATGGTGGAAAATAGCTGATTTGCACTCAACTGTTGTTGAATATGTAGGAAAGGTTCACAGTTGTGGGTTCAGGCTTTCTTTTAGAGAGTTCTCTGTATATTACAAAGGCATTTCAGTAAATACCTGCCAGTATGGAAGACAGATTTAATGAGTTCTTAGTAGATTCCTTCTGTCGGTGGGTTTATGGTCAACTTTTGTTTGTAATGTTTTTCCAGAAAACAATCTTAAGGTTGAGGATAAGTTTTATTTGCAGTCACAATCAACAGCTTTGGAATTTAGCCAATTTGGATTCGGCTTGAGATTAATGACTTCAGGGTACATTAACTCTTCTGGATCTGTTCTCAAACTGCCGGTGGTCAAGTTGCATTGTGGGTAATGTGTTGGAGATGCCAGATTTTGGCAAGGATGAGAAATAAATTGGAAAAAAAAAACTGCTGCATTAGTATGGTACTTTTTTTTAGTTTAACCTGGCCATCGAATGTCTAAAAATCAGGAAGTGGAATAATCTTAAATTTACATTATACTATTTGTGAGTGCATGACACTCTGTTTAGATGTAAGGAAAATGTTTGCATTTTTTAAAAGGCTATTGGAGTGAGATACATTTAGATAGTGTATTGAACTATATCTAAAAATTCATTACTTTTTCTTTTTCTTCCTAAAATTGATGTGAAACTCATCCTTGGCAATATTGCGATGCCCAGTGCCCACAGCATGTTAACACGTCATCCCACCTTTACAATTCAGTCCTTCCCTCCCACTTAAGGGAATATTTATGGAACATTATAAGTTTGATTAATTGCATGTTGTGCAATAAAACACTGCCAGTCTGCACTGGTGTGTGTATTGCACCGTTGTGCATTATTGAGGATGAATTGTCATTATTATTGCAATGTCACCACATTATTAGAAATCACTGGATCAAATCCACAGCACTGCAAGGCGTTAATATCCAAAAGTGCAATAAAGGGAAGCTTTTCATCTGAGGTATGCAAAAATGTACCATCTGTAAGAGATTAGGCACTTCATCTCTCCCACAGTGCACGGGTCACACTGTTGGTGCATTCTAATTGCCGTGTAGTTCAGTGCACGTGTGCTTTGTATACAGCTGTTCCAACTACAGATCAGCAATTTGGTGAGTGATGGCTCCATCGGATCTCCCCGAAGGGAGGAACAAACAAGAAGTCGATCTGCTTTTTTTCTTCCCTCTCTGTCTCCCTCCACAGTGCTTGGCTTGCTCTTAGCCCTGCCTGTAGTCGACAGATAATCTATTTGTGCTAATTTCATGTTTCTTGCTGCCCACTTCCCCCTTGAATAAGTCATTCCACTTGTCTACCCTCCTTAGTCTCTCTGTTTCCTTGCTTGCTCGCTCTCTCTGTGCCACCATAAGCATCTATTTACCTTGCGCTGTGCTCTGCATTTCAGCCTTATTTTTCGAATCAGCAGTCGACATTAGTCATTGTGTGGCGGAAGGCCATGTTTTGTGGGACAGGCCAAGCGACTGGTCCAGATAAATCAGACCATCTGTTAACATCCACGCCACATGTTAGCTTAATGGCTGTAATCAAGTGACCAAAGAGCCTTTTGTTAGTCCGGCAAAAAATGAGCTAAGTGAGGTACTTCAAGAGTCAATGAGGCTGTAAGTCAAAATGTCTGATTTATTTCTCTGTCGATAGCGGCGGAGGGTCAAGGGGTGACTCATCAAAGTGGAGACACAAGACATAGGGATGCCACTCAAAAGTGCAAAGTGGTCATAATCATAGACCCAGTTCGTTCACATTTATCAATCTGTCACTTTGCTGTTCCAATATTTCCGTATACTGGCCTGGCTCCTGCAAAGATGAGGCTCAAAACTAATGATTATCTTCATTATCGATCCATATGTTGCTCCTATTATTGCACAATAAAGTGCCACAGATCAACCAAGCTGTTAGAAATCATAGAATAAGGACTCACATTCTATTCTCAAGAAAATATAGCAATACGATAATGCAATGTAAAGGTCCTATGTTTAAAATCATACTTTAATTGGAAGTACAGATATACTTATATTACATGGTTATCATTACAAATACAGCTTTTGATTGTTGTAGTATTTTGCGACGGACCTAGTTTTCATTATTTTATATACGGTGTGTTAGTTTCATCCAGCGGTTACTAACTTGTTAGTTGAGCTCTTTTCAAAAGGTCACAAGATAAATTTCAAGAATTGGGATTTGATTTAGTAAGTAATTTTCTTTTCACTTTTTTTTGGAAGTATCAGATAATTTACCTTCCTTGGGCTACTTAATATAAAACCATGCGAAAACGTACTTACAGAAAAAACACATAAACATTGCCCATGGGAAAAATGTTGTTTTAAAACCTTCTCATGGTGTAATGTGTGAAGCCGGTGTAGATTCCAATGTTAAAACCTTTCCACATATTTTCCCCACGTTATCATATGTTGCAGCATGTGATGAACATGTGTCATACATATCCCATGGGGAACTCGTAGTTCTTTTTTTTTCTATAAAGGTCTACATATAAATACCAATGTGGGTGGTATAGTATATGACATTACTTGTCATTACAAATATTGCTGTAGTGGGCTGTGATGGAGCTAGTTTTGATTATTTTAAATACAGTGTAGTAGTTTCAGCCAAAAACTAGAATTTCTTTTTTTTTTTTACCTTATCAGATAATTTTATTTGATTGAGCTTTTTAATAATAAAAAAAACCATCAGAAAACATGTGTATGGTATGCACAACTTGGTGGAGAGAGTCATATTGTGCCATGACTGGAATCAGTTTTTTGTAAGTCAAAAAGTTTGGCAAACCCTGCTTTAATCTTTTAACAGTCCATGTTATTTGATATACTTAAAAAAAAATAAAAAAAAAAATAATAATAAAAAAAAAAAAATATATATATATATATATATATATATATATATATATATATATTAATTTTAATTTTTGGGGGGGTCAGAAATGTAGTGTAGTAGAAGTATAAAATAAGTTTAATTGAAAATACTGTAGTGCCTAAAATCTGTATACTTAATTATAGTACTTAAACACGTTTACTGTTATATGAATTAACTTTTAGTCATCTTTATTTTGACAGTTGTTTTATACTGTATGTACAGCAGTGATACTCGTACTCTGTATGGTGGCTTTATGTGAATGGCAATTAGATTGATAACTGTCAATTGCTGTACGACGTGAGTCCGTCCTTTGATCTGCACTTGCCTTCTCCCTGCTCTTGTTTATATTCCCTCTACCTTCAGAGCGCGCAGGATTTTTTTCTTTTTTTTCTTTTACTGATTTTTTTTTTACTCTGTTTGCATTCAGTTCAGTTTGAAGCTGCCTTTCTACACTTGTGTGTCCACATAGTGAAGAAGTGGTTTATTAACTGGTGACCCCAAGTTTTTAGCTGAAATCAAATCTTCTTTTTGAAGGTTCATGGTTACCTCTGAAGATTTTTTATCTTTGTTTCAAGATTTTATCCAGCTTCGACTGGCTTTAAATGAGTCTACAGTGGAAGGAGTTTACTTCTGATATGAGGACTGGGATGCGCAGGGCAGCTAAAGGGAGAGTTACTTTAGTCCTGAGTTCATTTGAAACCCTGGTTGACATCATTGAAGGAGTGCTCGTGCTTTCGACCTGTTATTGACCCTCATTCAACTCAAAACGTATCGGTACCTCACTTTATCTCCTTGCATCTGTTTCTTGTTCCTGCCACAACTCAACCAGCTACCAAACAGAGATGCGGCTGCTTCTCCATTCCCATTGTCTTTTACCTCTTCCTTCCATCAACGCCTACATCACCTGTCGCTCCTGACTTCTATCCAGGCCATTTCTCCACCTCCCTGCCTTTGATCCTCCCACCTCGGTTCCTCTATCTGACGCCCTCCCGGCTCGAGTCTGCCAGTTTGAGGAGCTCAAAAGAAATTTCTATCTGTCGGAGCAGAAACTTTTTGCTGGCCCTGTTCCTATGTGCTGCTTCATTGGGCTATCAGATATTTGAGATGTGTGCATGGCTGTTTGGACAACAGAGCATCCAGAAGTTTCTGGAACCAACCTCCAGCTGCTGAGAAGCCGGGACAAGCTGGCAAACAGAGGCATGAAATACATCTTTGTTTGACTTATTAGCTTTTGTCCTCGTGTAGTTCTTAACAAATCTCAATGCAAACTCACCTGCAGTGCCCTCCTTGTCCTCTTGCAGCTTCTGCTTTGACTTCTCTCTTTTTAAAACATTTCTAAATGTTGATAATGAGAACAAAAATGTTAAAAAAAAAAAAATTCCAGTGGTTCACCTGTGATGAGTAAATACCATTCACAGTCATTTACATCTAGAGCCAGCTGCTGTGGGTGTGTTCCCATGTGAGCAGTATTAATATAGAAGCTGGCCCCCCTTTCCAATTAATTGGATGTTCCCAGCTGCAAAAACCCTCCCCGAGCAATTCACACATGAACCGTGAAGGTAAAAAGAAAAAAAAACATACATTTGGTGAGGGCGGATTTCAGAAATGCAACAGTGCAGAAGGTGAAAAGGTGCAGGGAGAATATGAGGTGCATCGCCATGGCAGCAGTGGAGCGTTGTGCTACTAACCATATTTAGAGGCCACAGCTGCCTGTGCAGAGACATCCGCATACAGCTGCTGGCAATGTCTGACCATCGGCGCCACGTCTGCGTCCTCTGTGGCCACGGACAAAAATGGGGTATATTCCTGGAAAGCAGGACAGAAATATATCAGTGTTGTGATGTTTCTTCTGTCAATCACGCCTTGGTTCAGATGCTTAATTAGCTCTGGTTATACAGAGAGGACACATATTTAGCAATGCTAGTGGCATGGATCTGTCCATGGCAATTTCAGTCTCACGGCTGGTCGGTTCAGACTGAAATATCTCAAGAACTATTTGATGGATTGCTGTGAAATTTGTTCCAGATATCATGTTTCGCACAGGATGAATTTTTAACTTTTAATCATCGTTTATAATTTTTTTTTATTTGACTGCTACTTAAGTCTCAATTATACTTTGTGTTTAGTTCTAATTATTAATGTTAGCATGTTAACATGCTAATCTAAGGTACTGCTAACATGTTGTTTTTTTTTCCAAACCTTGGTAATATAGCAGTGACTGATTGTTACCAATTAGCTCGACCCTCTTATAAAAAAATTGAACATTATAACTTGATGATGACATTGGTGATACTCACCTCATTAACAGAGTTTCTATGTGATGTCCGAGAAATGAGAAATTCAGAAGCTAAGGGTACGTACATGCCGGCAAATGGCTTGGCTGAGCGGTCTTTCTCCGCTTCTCCATCTTCGCTGGTTAAAAGCTGGACATGTCTTTCAGGTCTTGCATGGATTTTTGCAAAGTAATGGGGTTACCAAACCAGATTCCTACATGCCGCCGAGGATGGAAGACTGTGGCGGTCAAGTTGGGGCATCAAAGTATGCAAGAATGCTTAACCTTCTGAAAGGTTACGAGCAAGTTCCACTTTCTAAACGTTCACAAGAGATTTGCTCATCTGGCCTTTATGTTTGTACCGTTATGCTTTACGGGTTTTGTAACGCAGTTTGTTTTCGTCACCTGTGTTTGGTTTCATGGCTTCTGGTTTTATTCAGGGTCCCTCTGAAACATTGTTGGAACAGCGTACTAAAGAACAATTATTAAAGATTGCTGACCACTTTAATATTGAAATTTGGGCACATTGTCTGGAGGAAACAGCAAAGACCGTTCTGAAAGCTAATTTGATGATAGAGGGGTTTTTGGTCAGTCAAAAAGTTTCTAATGTCTCTATGGCTTCAATGACAAATCGAACACGTGACCAGCAAAAATAGCTATTTATGATGCAGATGCAGCATGAACAATGTGTAAGACAGAGAATTAGAAGTTGAAATAATGAAATACAAAATGTAACAAGAAAAATTAAAGTCAGAGCAATGTAAACTTGACTTGTTAAAGGAAGGTAAAATGTCAGTTAGTGAGTTGGTTGACCAGGACATGTCACAGTCATCGCACAGACCTCTTTTGCCAAAATGTCCATTTAAATACAGAAACAAAATGAAGCAATTCGACATTGCACAGTATGTAAAATATTGTATGTGGTAAGGTTGACAGTAACTTGTATTAGCTCTTAGCCACAGTTAGAAACACTTGACATGCACCAAAGTAGACATATTTTTTTATTGAATGCAACACAATACATAGCATTTTCAACCCATGCATGCGCATACCTGTTTAAGATGTAATATTTAAATTGGTGCACAATAAAAATAGAGCTTAAGAGGGACATTTTTCATTACGCATAAAAGCACAAACAACGTACATGATGAGGTTAATTTTAAGGCAAAAAAAAAAAAAAGCATTTCATATTCTTCACTAAGACAGCAAATGATAATTGTTTTGAAATATTTTTTTTATGAAATATGATCAAAAAAATATCTGATTGTGTGGCTCCTCTACGTCCTATCGATCCATTCATGTCGAGAATTTAGTCAGTGACAAGTGTAGATGGGTTTCCAACTCATTAAAAGACACAGAGCATCGACTCACTCACACACCGGATGCCATATTTGAAGGGTTTTGCATTTTGCAACCTCCAGGTATTCAGAAGCGGTGATATATTTATAGCAATAACATACAGACCTAGAAAAATGTGGATAGAAAAATGTATCCAAGGCCCCTGTTGAGAAAATAAAAACTTTTTTTATGAAGCAAAACAAGTTGTGCAGTGTGGTGTTGCTGTAGTTATGGGGGAAAAGTATCACTTGTTTGAATTTTGAATGTGTTTTGTCTCAAAAACAACAACAACAGCAAAACTTTATTGTCAGTGTTCAAGGGCATCTGCGTTAGCAGCACATTTTATCCAACTTGTTTGTCTTCAGAAGGTGAATGAGTTTGAGTGCCGAGTTTCCATGTATAAACTACCTGTTTCCAAGTACAGATTCTTTTCACTGCCTTTTAAAACCTCCTCTCTTTCCCCACGCTGCCGACCGCTCTCACATACAAATGACTGGATGAAAGAGGGATGGATTTTCACTGCTTAGTCTCTGTTTGCTGAATTGCCCCTTTCCAAAGACAATCCAGCTTAAAGCTATTGTACTGTACTTTCCTAAGGCCCCTGCTATTTCATTTTCGTATTAATATTCATAACACAAACAACATTGTTTTCTTTCTGTTGCTCCCTTTCTGAATGAAGTTGTTGGAGCTGAAGCATTGTTTATCAAGAAGGCTGCATATAGAAATCTCTGTGGGCGTAGTTTGTGTGAGGAAAGACAGTCAGGTGAAAGTGGCAATCTCTGCTTTAGACGGAGATAGTGCTTTAAAGATCATTGCAGATCTTTGAAGCCGATTGCTGGTCTTTGGCAATATTTCCCAGGGCAGCAGAGGTTTGAGATACACTTTGCTTCCTACAACAGTTTATAACATAATGGCTATTTGTTTTTGATAATACCATTAGTGAGTACTTTGCAAACCACAAAATGAACAGCTCTTTAAATATATATTTTTTTTTTTTTTTTTTTTTTTTTTACAAATAACAGAGGTAATATTTGAGAAATTGCCTTTTTCTTTTGTTTTGAAGGAAAACCATGAAAAATAAATCTATTATTATCTGTTAGTAATAAAAATAGCTTATTTGTGTCACTATCCTGTGACATTATCTGCCATTATGTGACCTATAAAGCTAAACAAACATTATGTTTACATACATGTACCTACATATCCTTGAGGTCTAACAAACATACTTTCCCATATAACTTTTACAAAACAGATTATTTTTTTTTAATACACAAACTTGTGCAATGTGTTTATATATATGCTTTTGTATTGCTACTTTTTACCATATGAAACTGAATTAAAGCGATACTGTATATAAAAATGGATGTATTCTACAGGCATTGAAAGTGAAGCCAATTTGGAAGTGCCTTAAAGTGCAGTACCAATTAGGACCACAAGGGGCTGACTACAAAAAACCTTTAGCACAAATAGAATCCCATCCAAGAATTTATTTCACCAACCATCGCAATGATGCGCATTTGATACTAGGTCTGAAAGACGTTGTTTGGGGGTGTGCCAGGTTTGATTGACAGGCCTGGGGTGCAATCATATTTCTAATGTAGATGGGCGGAGAATCTCAGTCAGATCCATCCCTCACTTCTTCCCAGATCGTCCAAATATGGTCACTTCTGGCTCCTAAATTCCAGACTCAAGACTTCAAAACAGCAGTTCACAAACCATTGTGTGACATCATGCTGGGTTGCCAATTAAAAACATGGCTCCATAGTACTGCTAGTGGTCAGAAACGCCACAGGGTACCTTTAATTGTGGTTATAACTAAAATTGGTGTATTAAAGTAACTCAGTCATATAGCCAAATTCAAAAATAGAAATTCTTACATTCTTACTTGTTGTTCCAGTGATGACAAACACAACATACAAATCCTGAGAGCTTTGTGCAAACAGTACAGCACAGTTCAGTCCCAAGATAAAATGAAGTGCACTGAAAGCTTTATGTACAAATAAAATCAAGTGATAAGCCACCATGTCACTGACATTGAACCCACAGAAGGTGTACAAGCCAATCCCTTTCTTTTTATCACAGGCCAGAGGAATCAACCGAGTCCAGAGATATGAGGAGCAAAGCGACAAGTAACATGAAAGATTTTATCAGCAGAGCGGAGGACAGGAGGCGCCTCGCCTCAACAAATCCTTTTCTCGTTCCCAGGAATGCAGCAGCATTCATTTTTCACTCGGGAAGATGAAGTTTACACTTTAACTTGACACAATATCGCTTGTTTTCTTGAGTGCTGCGTTGCTGATAATGCTGATTTTGGATTTTGTGCACTGAATTCTCTCCCGATGGGTTCACCATTATTAGTAGCCGGTAGAAACAACAAATTGAATTTATGTTGTGGACTGGAAGACTGCCCTTCTGATGTGGCCCACATGACGAGACTGTTCATGCTTCACTGCTGTACTGAACAGTATCAGGGATGTGGCGGACCAACATACGGTATTCCCATGAATAAGACTGGCTGTGTGTGTGTGTGTGTGTGTGTGTGTGTGTGTGTGTGTGTGTGTGTGTGTGTGTGTGTGTGTGTGTGCGCGCGTGCATTTAGGAAAGCATATCCTCCAGGCAATATCTATCCCATATTGTCTTCCATAAATCTAAATCAATTTCAACAGGAATTTAATTTAAAATATCCCACATACACACACACACACATGTACAGATAATGCAGGCAGCATCTTCGATTCCCGTCATGATAAATATATTAATACCACCACACAAAGCAAATGATGAACTTCTAAGTGTTTACTGGTCTTACATTAAAATCCCGACACTCTCAATGGGTGCAATGAGCCATTTTCCAATCTGATTTCTCATAAAGCTTCTTTATCTTCGAGCCAGGGTGGGCAATTTTCCCCATTGTGCTCGAAAAAAGGGGTCTCGGCCGCAGAAACCAGGCCTATCGGAGGCATTTTTCGCTTCCTCACCGTCGACAGAGCACATTCAACATTCATGTGGTGACCCATTTCATTAATGGAGAGCCCTTTTTCGACGCGTCTTCTCCCCGTCTTCGTCGGCTGCAGCCGCCCTCATAATGGACCCTCCTGTCAGGGTTTCATGACTAATCCCCTCATTGACCTCTCCTTCACTTGCAGCCCCCACCAACACTCTGATGATTCAGGCACTGGTTTGGAGGTGGGGGGAGATGTTGGCAACACATGCATGGTGAATGGCATCTGGAAAAACACAAGGCACTCCTCTCAGAGAAAGTTTAAACACAGTTCTAAGTCTTACTGTAGATTATTATGTGCTGTAAGCATACAAGTATGGTTTCACCAGGGGATTTAAAAATGTAATTCGGATTTAATGGCAATATGATTTAATGTGTGATGAATTCAGAGGTGATTTTGAGGATTGTTTCTAAAACTTGAAACCACATCCTTGGCCACTTTTTGCTTCATGATGGATGAAACTCATTCTGTTGCTTTAACATGAATGTCCACTGACCCTCCTCCCATCTGCCAGCAACTCTGCAAAAATTAAGTTTAATTTGCACTTAATTAAATTCAACCTCCTCCCATTTCAGCCCTGTATCTCTCTCCCTGTATGACTCTGACCATTACCTGATGACTATACAATGTTCAGTGCTAGATTGGCCACTGAAGTAGCTGGAAGATTCAGTTTCCCACTGAGATCATAGTGACTAAAGTCTGGATACGTTGTTTGCATTTGCGTTCGCTCAGCCGCTCTGAATGGCAGACCAATCAGCATCCAGGGTCAGTGGTGAAGTGTTTTTCCCGCCCTTCCTTCACTGTGATTGGACAGCTGGGTAAAACTGACAGCTCATACTGAGCTGAAATGAAACAGGTGCACAGGAAGTAAGTCAAGAATTTGTAGTTATTGGACGTAACTGCAGTTCTATGGCTACTTGAGTATTTTGTTCCTTTCTTTTCTCCCAAGATGATAACAGGGGGACACTGATATCTCAGTATTGTTTTCACTGCTTGTTTCTGCTGCCACAGAATGCCCAAAAATAAAGAGGTGCTGCAAGTTTAGTGCATTTGAATGGCTCACTGTATATGCTGCTATCTTTGCCTCATCCTAACCATACAATTTATATTATACATCCAAGTTAGCTATTGTACAATATGAGAATTTTAATGTTTTGGCAGTGGATGTTAAAAAACAGCAACAAACTGGACAAAAATAATGTTCAAGGTTTTTGCCGAATTGACGTTCTTGTCTGGCTGTAGGTTTGTCTCTTTTGTTCCATAAAGAAACACAGTTGGTTAAAAACAGTGAGTGAGAAGCCAACAAAAGGTGACAGACTTAGCTCTGATCTCCTGACAATACTTTTGTCTTAGTGTGATGATGACTTATTGATGTGAGAATGAACCATGTGAGAGCCGACGACACAGAACTCAGAACCTGAAGGCTGGCTGGAGCGCTCACTCTGACCCAAGTGAAAGAACGCTCTAAAGTGGTACATAATCCGAAATACCAAGAAGAGTTGGCCATCGTCTCATCAGTCAGACCTCCCGCTGAGCGAGCCATATCGGCACGGGCGACATGAGAAGAGAGCCTCGTCTGTGAAGAAAACACCATATGGCAGTATTTCCCCCGCGCGAGCTGAAGCACATACAGCATTCTTAACAGAAGGAGAATTGTTGACAGCGTCATCGCACTGCTTCTGTTTGTCTAATTCACACACACAGTGACAGCGCTGATGTGGGAAGATCCTCAACCTCCCCAAGCGAGATATTTGATTCCGATCTGAAGACGACAGGGAGTGATGAATAAAAACGGCCTGATAATGGGATCATTGAGTCATGAAAAGCAAGTCTGAGCGTGTTATCTTTTTCTTTTTTTTTGGAGGCCCGTGAATGCAGGCGCTCATTATGTATGGCCATCCGATGGTGCTTTAGCCTTCAAGCAGAACAGGATCGCACAATAGAGCTGCAACTGACAAAAGAGGAGAAGAATACAATCAAACAAAGAAAAAGTGCTGTATCGAATTTTCCAGACCTTTGCTCCTTTAGCAAGGTAATGTAATTTACTGGAGCACGATGACTCAGTGAGGACGTCGGCTGATGGCAGACAATAATGGGGAATATGACGTTGGGTGATCATGATTAGAGGGCAAAGCTCAATAGTTCTGATTTATGAAGCTGACCACAATTTACCGCTATTTTGAATATTTACAGGGAACACTATAGACCATTAGGAAATAATGACAATAATTTAGTAGTTTAAAGCTATAATCATTAAGATTTCCCCTGATTGGTCAACTAACACCAATGTATGTGCTAAGATTGTCTTAATAATGGGAGTTCAAGTGTCAAAATGACACATTTATCAATTAGTTTCCTCTTAAAAATATCCAGGACAGGAATTCTAGGAAGTCTTGTTGCTGATAGTTGACGGCAATATTTAAATTAATGTGGATTACATTCGTGTTTTTTAAACACAGTCCTGATTTCACAGGATTCCCGCTGTAAAAAGACAGATCCCACATCTGTTAAGGCTTTGCAGGGCTTTCAGCTTGTGTTGTGCCTCTGTGGTGCTGTACCGACAGCTCCCATGAAGTGCACTTTACACATCTCATGCTTTCCTGCAGTGTTCGTAGTTTCTCTTTCACTCAACTGTTTTCATTGCACTATAGCTGGCACTGAAATGTTGACGGGGGAGAAGTCTCATGGTCTCTCTGTTTCTGCCCAGTAAAACTAAACACAGAAAATATGACTCCTGCTTTTCCCAAATGTTGTATCAAAAAAGTATTTCCCCTGCTGCCGTGGTCAACCTGCAATGATACATTTTTACTGACTATTTGTATTCATTTTTTTTTAGCCCTCGCAGTCCTACACAGAAAATACCTTTAATATATATAACTACACAGAAACTACCTTAAATATATATAACATTAGCCAAAATGAACCAATTTTTTAGTGATACAGCTATTATGTCATTTTGGCTATTCAAAGTTGTGGCGTTGGCTCCATGTTGAGTACGGACAAATATTGTCTGACTCATTAGAGCCCGAAAAAACTGCTGCATTGTTTTAGCATTTTTTTTTTTTAATTTTACAATTTACTATTTTATAGATCATTATGTATTATATCACACAAATTTATCAGGAAATGTTAATTTCTGTCCTACAATACAATGAGCAGGATATATGATAGAAGGAAACAGTTATTTCTGTTACTTAAATAGTATTCATGGAAATATAGCGTGTATTACAATTTGGATATAGGAACATTTAATGACTCATCTCTTTGTCATCCTCTCTGTCCCTCTCTAGGTTTCCTTACTATCTACATCTATGGTTCTCTTTCTTTTTCTCTCTCCTTTCCCCAACAAAAATAAATATATCTTAAGTTTTGCTTCTGCTTTTCCCAGATGTTAAATCACAAATATACCACCAACCCCTGCTGCAGCAGTCAATCTGCAGTGGTAGATCCATCTCAATAACAACTGGTAAAAAGGGTTTTTCTAACACATCTTGCAGTTTTACATAGCAATGCCTTCTAATATGTCACCCACAAAACCTGCAAGCTTTTGTGTCGTTTTGCGAGCACAAAATTTAGATCATGGGTCAGTCAAATATTGACATAACTTATGGCCTACATGTGGACACACAAACCCAGCTCTTCCCTCTAGAGCCTGATCCCTCGCACACACGCGTGCTTCTTCAAGACATTCTTTACATCTCATTCTGTCCATCAATCACCACAAGGCCACAGAGTCTCTCATTGTATTTAGTGGAAACTTGATTTGAACACAATAGTCACTGTCTGAACTACCGGTGACCCTCACGCAGTGTAAAATAGATGCAAAGACCGCTAAGAGTTTAACCCCTCTGCTCGCTGGGAAACTGCCAACATTTCCTGTAATTACACCTGCTCTTTGGGTCCTTCCCCAGTTTCAGATTGTGGCCCCCGGTGGACGCAGCTTTGGGAAACGTCTGCTCCAGACTCTGGGATTAGGTAACAAAGAGGAGGGGTGCCAAAGTTTAATGGCTAGTGGGAAGTGACAAGATAACAGAAGACAATTTAAAAACTAGCTTTTATTGTTCTCTGTTCTTCCTGTGTATCAATTATATTATCATCCTGGAGATTTCCTGCAAATGAAATAGTTACAGCAGAACTAAATCTGCTTTTTTAATGATTCAATTCAAAATACTGGGCAGAAAAATGAACACTTCTTTGTCAAAAAAATGCCAGATTAATTGAGAAAACGTGTGACTGGATGAGGCAGATGTTTGATGCTCTTCCTCGCTCTCTCTTTGCACACACACACACACACACACACACACACACACACACACACACACACACACACACACACACACACACACACACACACTCTTTCTCTCTCTCTCTGTCTTACACACACATGCAGAGGTCAAATGCAGTCTAACCTCTCGCAGTCTGCGGACCAGCTACCGACCCAAACTGATCAATGTTGTTGCATCTTCGGGGAGTTCCCGCCATTAAGTGCTCCGAGCAGCGATGTCGCTTATGAAATGACCAGATCAGTTCATGTATCTTCTTCACCGGGCCTCGCCTTCGAGTCGCCACCGTCCTTTCAGCGACGGGGGCTTTCTCACGCCTCTGTCGCCGGGTCCGCAGCCAGCAGTCTTTAGCTGAGAGCAGTATCAGTGAGGCCCGGCAGGTCGATTCTATCGAACTGGCTTGGCATGTCAGAGGCGGTAAAGACCTCTTGATTGACTCCTGCTTGGATAGCATGTCCAACTGCATACATTAGTAATGCTGAGGATTCGATAGATGGATGGCTCGGACCGATTGATGCAGGCGGGGCGGCACATTTTACCTCCATGCGAGGAAGCGGAGAAGAACAGAACTCGCAGAACGATGACAAGGAGCAAGATCTAGTTAGTTTTCAGATTTATAATGAATTATTTTGAGAGTTTCACACAACGGAAAGCAAGAACAACTCACCCACTAGCCAGAGCAATCGTTAAAATAAATAAAAGTCCTGCGATTTTTTTAAAGTTAGCTGCCATAGTTCAGCAGCTGGGTCCCTATCGTGTGTGCCAGAGCAAAGCTTAATTGGATACTTAAGCATATTACTTCTCCAATATTTACTGTTGTAAACAGGAGCCCAGCCAGGCAGTGCAACTAAGCAGTTATGTCTTTAGCCTCTGTAGAGAATTAGCTCCCCTGCATGATGTAATGTTTTTTTCTTCACTTATGCTGCATCTTCACAAACAGTAATGAAAGCTGCTGTTTGCCAGCGCTGCCCTTTCTGGCCTCAAATAATTTCCTGCAACATCTTTTGTCTCCCGCATGTCTCTCTTTCCGGCTGTCAACTGTACATATAAATAAAACTGCAGCTGGAAGTGATATAGTCTGAGTGTGCACCTGTTTAGAAATATCAATAAACAGAAAGGCATATACCACATCCGACCAGACCAAAAAGGTGGAAGTCGCACATTCATGGCAATTCTGCTGTATCAGCCTCTGTTAATGTTCCTGAGCTTTTTCAATTGAACTTTTAATGTAGGAGATATTTCATGTTTACAAGCTCTGCACGAGCATTGCTCTTCATAAATAGGCTAAACTATTTACTGAACGGGTCTCTAATGTCTTTTCATTCATTGGCTCTGTAAATGTAATTTCTCATGCCAAACAAATTGAACCCAACATTGATGTTTAAGAGGAAAGTCTGCTTTGATTTTTCTCACAGCCCCCACTTATTTCTCTAACTGCCTACTTTCTAGTGGCAGGAGAAGAAGGGACAGCGGGGAAGGAGGATATAATTAGGGGGAGGTTGGGGGCCGAGGTTCATCCCAGGAGAGGCTGATGCTGAGATCTCACTCCTTACACTTCCCACAATGCTCTGCAGGCCGTGTGTGAGTGTGTGTGTGTGTGTGTGTGTGTGGGAGGGGGGAGGGGGGTAGAGGACGCAATCAGCAGGTAACATGTTATCAGGCAGATCGAACTGTTTGGAGCCAATACAGATATCAGCTGCAAGCAACATGTCAGTGGGGAAGAACCCATGTAGTGGATATTACTATGGAGGTGTGTGTGTGTGTGTGTGTGTGTGTGTGTGTGTGTGTGTGCGTGTGCGTGTGCGTGCGTGTGCGTGTATGTGTGTGTGTGTGTGTGTGCGCGTTACACTGGCACCAAATCACTTATGCACACACCTCCAGACCTCTCTCCGAGCCACTCCTGTGTTTCCGTTTCATTTTCATCACCCATAATTAAGCTTGTGGCACTTTTTGCACCAGCCGCTGCCTTGCCACCACCCCCCCGCCCTGTCCCGCCCCACCCCACCCCACCACAAACACATACACACACACACACCCGTCGCCTGCCCCTTTCTCCACCCCCTCCAGCATGTTGTCGCTCATTTACCATCGACATCTGAATGCAGACTTGCGCAAAAAATAAAAAAGAAGCAGCGTTTATGAACCGAGCGTTTGACCCGATTGGCTTGCGTATGAAAACACCTGGGCGTTAGATTGAAATTTAATTGCTTCACTTAGTTAACCCACTTATGGACCATGTTGAGTTTAGTCTGCTCAATTTGTCGGGATCAGCAGCTCGGTGCATTGGGGATGTTGTAGGCTTGGTTTGTGGGTAATTACTATTAATTAGTGGATACTTTTGGCTTTGAAGGGGTGATGAGCAAAACGGAGAGATGGGAATGAACTCAGGATTGTGTAGATAGTGGCTCAAGAGACAGAGAGGAAACAGCTATTTTGGAGGAAACCACACCTTTACGTTGCCTGTTTGTTTTGTTTGTTTGTTTGTTGTCGCCGGCATCATCATAGGCACAATATGTCGTCGGCACCCACGGTGTCAATCAGAATCCCATTACTGCAGAGGTCACAGACAAACCGCTCCAGGTAAGCTGAGTCTCAACGGGCTGCCAGAATAAAGAAAAATAATAAATTTGTGCCCAACAATATCTTCAGTCTCCCACATTTCAAAGAGAACTTTAAACCCTTGTCGGATATAAGAATATGTTTGCTGCTTTCTCGCAGACAAAATGGAATCAAAACTTCAGTCAAAGTTGTTTTTTTTTTCTTTCTCTTTCTCTTTGTCTCTGTATTTTTATTTTTTTATTATTTTTTTTTGCCAGTTTAGCAATTTGAGCTCACAGCCTCATGGGTAATTTTATGAATACATATCAGGACCTTTAGCTCACAGGCGGTGGCTGGCACACTCAATAATGCCTTGAGCAATATCACTTTGAGAGCACCACACAAAAACAAAGACGCCCGAGACCATGAATATTTATTAATGGGAGATACTGGAGGCGGTTTAAAAAAATTACAGACTAATAGGTGGATGGAGAGGAGAGATGTGAGGAGAATGATACAAAGATGGATAGAAAAGTCAGGAGAAGACGATCCCTGGAGGAAATCTGCTATCAAAATGCTGTTAAACACTAGTTTACTCGGCTCTTTCTCTGAAGATGCTGGTGCTGGTGCAGCGGTGAGGGAGCCTCCCTTGGTATCCACGTTCAGTGGCCGACGCTGAGTTGAAGCACAACAGCGCTGTTGGGCATGAGACCCTGCGGGCCTCGCCTGGCGGCCTCCATCGTTATGCCGAAGGCGCTATCATTTCTGGACGCTGATTAAAATATTGCCGATGCTGAATTAGGCTGAAGGTTAAACCACAAAGGGCTCCGTGTGAAGTCGTTTCACACCAACATCACTTCCCACTTGACACTGCAGCAATAAAGTAATTGTGATAGGTATATATACCACCTTCCCACCTTGTCCACTTATGGTTGGAGTCATGGCCTATTTTAAGTAGGCTGTCTTTATTTGCTTTTATTAAAATGTTCCAAAACTGCATGTTTTTACTAAAATAAGCAGGCTATTATTCCTACCCATCAAATACAACGATTAAATTTGGTTGTTTTATTTTCTGAAGTTACAAAGGAGAAAAGCATGCTGGCAAATTATACTTTGTTTGTCCAATGAGATTCTTCCGTGTCTTATGTCTTTTGTGGTCATGTCTGTGGGGCGTTTGGGGTGGAGGGAGGAGCCCAAGACAAATATACACACCGGGGCCAATTACAATTACGTTATACTGCAGCACATAGAGAGATTGATTCATGTTTTTTTCCAGAAAAGTTAAGAATCACCTCTGATTAGCCTATTTGCATCATAACATCAGTGAGCGAATGCAGCCAAAAACAATGAACACAGGATTGGCTTTTGTCACAATTTCATTTTTCAAGAGTGAATGTTTAAAGAAAAAGCAAACCCTAAAAAAAATGTACACAGTGCAAACAGTATTAAGGCTGATATCGGTCAGCATTTGGTTGCAGTTCATCTAACTTGAATCCATTCAGCTCCATCATGAGTTTTTACATTTGTTACTTAAGTTGTACTTATACTGAGATCAGTTTTTATTTGCTTCTGTTGGCTTAGAAGGCAGAAACACTAAAGTTTTGGGTGTCACTACCTGTTGCCACATTAACCTGAAAACGAGACAGCATAACAACATAAGAAATTCAAATGCAGATTAAAAAAAAATATATCTGACATGCTTAAATTAAAAAAAGATGTTACGTACTTTTGCACACCTTATATTTTATGAGCTACTTACTCCAAACACTGGTTTTGCCAAATTCAGAAGTCTTACTGATATGACTGATGATTTAAAAGGAGATGATATGCATGGACTATTTAAAATGAATGTAACTGTGTTGACGTTGTTACAATGAAAAAGCACAAACATGATGAGAGAATGATGTGAGAGAGTGGTGGTAAAATCCAAATAACAATCTCAGCTTATTGTTCACAGAATTCATGTTAATTAGCTACAATTGAAATAATTTGCTGCTGGTGACATTTACAACTGAAATACAAGGTTCCTCAGTTCTCGTGTTACTTACCCCTCTTCAGCACAGCTCTTAAGTTTGAGGCAAACAGCAGATTGGTTTAGTAGCGGGGTCAAGGACCGGTGAGTGATTTAAGACTGTGCCCCTACTCCGAATCATTATATTTACTCAAGGATCAAGCTATTGTGAAGCTGAGTGGATGGGGTGAAAGAGGCCAGCTGTTGCTGGAGTTTCTCACTAATCACTTAAAAACAGATAACTACTTTATCTGTTTCTATCTGTGTCATCTCCCTCCTCCACACGGTTCCTTCCATCTCCCTCCCTCTGCCTTGAATTTATAAATGCCTTTCTCCTGCTTGTATGAAAACAAATAGTTAAATAAAAACTCCACTTTGAAGGATTGAGACAGGCTCAAGTGCCATTTCACCTGACTCCCAGAATCTCCCCCCTGAAATAAACAAACAGCACCATTAATCTACGATGACTCATGTTTGTATGAAGTCAGATTTGAACTTGAAGCCAGTGCAGACATTAGTGCAGGGTCCAGACTTTGGAAGCAACAAGTTAATCTTTGACAGTACAACATACCCGGGTTGATTTTGAGAGTGTGTCGTGTCACTTTTCAGCATTAGATGTCAACCTTAGTAATTCCAGACATCCAAGGCACAAAATAATAAAAACACTGGGAAACACTTGAGTTGAAGGGTTGAAGATTGACAGCTGTCATAAGAAGGACTCTTTATGAATGTTTGTGACTGTTGTCATCAAGTGTCACTCGGTGTCATTCGGTCAATTATGTTATTGTTTGACATGTTTTTGTTATGGCAACTTAAGTAGAGTACCCCTAACTCTAACCTGTCCCACTGTTGTAAATGTTAAGGAGATTATTCTTGAGACTGTTAGAAATAGTTTGGGTTTGGGGTTTGTGGTTAGTTAGCAGTCAATTCTATGGCTTTGAAATTGTGATTTGGGACTACAGTGTACTTGCCTGGCTCCTTCAGACTGTTGCTCTCAGCTTCACTTTTCTTCGCTGTCATTTATAGTTGAGAAACCCTGTTCACAATACCATGTGCTGTGCTACTCTGAAGGGTGGAACAATCCAGTGTCAGTGGTTGAGTGCAATGATGTTGAAGCCATGCATTTTTTTTTTTTTTTTTTTTTTCTAAATGTAGTTAGGTGGGGTTTTGGGCGATTTAAGCTCATACCGATTGGTTAAAGGCTGCTCCAATAGCTTCAACATTTTCCAAAGGTCTTTCCCCAATAGGATGCCACGACTGGAGACCGGCTCTAGCTGCAGGCAGCAGCAGAGGGTGATGTGGAGACTATTTGCATATTCAGAGATCCGCATGCACTGAATGAAGACAATGGTGTGGTGACTCACATCTAAACCACTTAAAGGCATCAAGGATTTTTTTTTTTTCTTTGAAAAAAAATTCAAAGTCTGTAGTTTTAATGAACAGAGCTGCATTTTTGGTTGTTTAATCAATGCTAAGAGGGACTTTAGGTAGGTAGGTAGTTACTTTATTAATCCCCAAGGGGAAATTTTTTTTCACTACAGCAGCATTTATAGATATAGGAAAGCAGTAAAATCACAGTAAAAAAATATGAAATATAAAATATAATATAAAATACTTTAGGTTGTCATAGCAACAAAATTGACAGATTATGTTGTCTTGTTTTGTGTCAACTTGTCATAAAACATCCTAAACAGTGTGAACTTTCCATTAAAAGTGGCATAATTGACTTAATGACTTATAATAACAGCAGTCATAAACATTGATAAAAACGACCTCATGTTCATGACTGTTGTGAGCTCATAGTTATGATGGTGTGTTACTGCATGAAGAGGAACATAACCTTGATGTTACTCAATCACAACTACAAAGATAGAAAGTTACTGAATATGAAAGATTTAGAAATTGAATCCATCTGTTTATGGGCCGAGAATATTCTCCTACTTTGAATGTTAAATAAACCATTAAAAACCCACGGCGCTATCTTAAAATGCAGTCTTTAAGTATTCACAACTTTTGGGTGGAACATTTGACAAAACTCTGTCACGTTGTTGTCTATTGCGAGGGTCTAGAAATTCAAAGATCTCCATATTTTTCAGAGTGCTTCATGCTGCATGAGGCTCATAAATTAATTTAACAGACAGATATCCCCTCAATACTTATCTAGCCACAGCAGAAAATTAATTTATTGTTAAATGGAGGTTCTGGTGCGCAGGATGTGAGGAAGGATTTAATGCACCTTAAGGGAGTCCCTCTTTCCAACCTGAAAATATGCTGCTGAGATCTCATCTCATATTAATTTGTCACAGTGAAGGTAGTCGTGCTGTTGCTGCACGCCGCCCTCTGGCTAACTTTGAGCTATTCATCGTATTGCAGAGCTACAAGCCTTTGCGATGCCTTCTTTCTCCGAGTGCTTGTTCCACAATTTAACTTGGCTTGTTTTCCTCCCCCTCGCAGCTCTTTGTGCCGCTCTCCCTCCCGATCTTACCTCGCCCGTCGACTGTTACCTTACTACAATTAGGCATCCTCCTGTGGGACAATTAAAACTGAACTACCTTCCAGAGCGGAGAGGGGTGAGAAAAAAAAGGGAGGAAATAATGACGCTAGATGTGTTCACGCCGTCGCCTGCCTCCTTTGAACTCGCGCCTGTTGAAGTTAATGCAGCAACTGTTTCAGCTGTTATGACGGCGTTCCAATGACACCGCCCGTCAAGGGCACTCTGCCCCTCAGCCGCTTCGTCCGACAAAATAAATGCTGTCTGTTTTTTCATTCAGCGCTGGAAGAATTCACTCACGTTGACGCAGTTGTTCTCTTTTCAACCCCACCCCTCCTCTGCCCTGAACACCCCTCTCCCTCCTTGACAGGTGCAAGTGCAATCTTCACGCCAACAGCTGCGTATATGACAAAGAGAAGTTGAGCTGTGAGTGTGAACACAACACCACTGGGCCCGACTGTGGCCGCTGCAAGAGGAACTACCAGGGCCGAGCGTGGAGTGCCGGCTCCTACCTGCCCATCCCAAAGGGCACAGCTAATATCTGTGAGTACAAACACACACACACACACACACACACACACACACACACACACACACACACACACACACACACACACACACACACTTCTGACATGTTGACTAATTAAAAAGATGGGTGACATTAAAGTGAAGCAATTTCTATAGAAATAATAACGCTGGACAAAATAATGGTGAATTTGCTGAATTAATTAAATCTAAATTTAGAAAAAAAGGAGCCAACCGAGACCACTCATAAAAGTCAGATCCACATTAGGAGTAGCTTGTCTGTCATCTTGGAAACTTCTGACAATCTCCACATTAACAGTGAGATATTGAGCTGTTACGTTTCAAAGTAAAGCGAACAACCATTGACTGTATATAAAAGTGGACGCAGCTTCTGGGTCTGAAAAATGAGGCTGATGCGGAAGTGCCTTAAACTGCAATACTACTGAGTGCCACTAGAGGTTGGCTACCAAACCTATTCACAAACCCAACGGGTGACGTCACTGCTGGTTGCCGCTTGGGAACAACTGACAGTTTCAAAGTGACAAAGGGGTGAAACGGAGAGACATTGGTGAGACAAATTTATATGATTTTTGATGTGAAGTGGAAACAAATGTGTTCAAAATCCAAACCACAGTTTAGTTTAATTAAAAATGAGTAGTGTGAACATGATTTTATTCTCTGTTCTGTAGCACCTTCGTTGCGATATAATGAAACAGGGATTTTGAGTGGCTAAAATTGGACTAATTATTTGCAAAATCGTGACAAATTGGGAAAAATATAGACAAATTGCACTTGCAAAGAGAACAGTCATCGATAGTGAAAGCACAAACACAACAGCAGTTGCTTAATATAAACCAAACCATACACAGAATTACAAAATGGCAAAGCATATTTAGGACCTGTACCTCAGTATTAAAAGAGGAAGTGTGCTTACAAGAGATACCCTTTCCTCTGTATGAGCAACTTGATATGTAGAAATTCTAATGTTGGACTTTTTGCAAGGCACAGTAGGTGCAGTAGGATTATCTGAGTCCTTCTTCCTGACCCCATGTTAACACCAGTGTAAAAAAAATGTGGCCAAAAGCAGCAGCAGCAGCAGCAGATGCCCTGTGTCTGACTTCTCTCCTCGTTATCATCTTCTTCCCTTTACAAAACACCCACAACATCAAGTCAGGGCTTTGATTGAAAAGACCACGCACCTCAGTATATGAAGGAACTGAGTGTGCAGGATCAGAGTTTTAGTTCTCTCTACCTTTACGTTTTCAGTTATTTCTCTGAGCTGTATTCAACAGGGGAAGTGTATGATAACGTACTGGGGCCATCGTGGGTATTTATTATCTTCTGAGACTCAGAATTCCAGAGATTAAAGTCGTCAATGTTTTTGAGAAAAAAAAAAATCAAAGATTTATGAGAATATAGTGAATATGGCCTGGCATCACGAGTATTTCCTGACTGCTAATTCTGATTGCAAAGTACATTTTGACGATGATCCCCTGTAGGTATAATACAGGGTAAGTGGGTGTGGTAGATATACTCGGACCAGCCAAATACTCAGTTTTGACCTTGTTGTTAGCATCCGCTCTTGATCTTTTCTGGAAAGAAAAACATGTACAAAACAGATGTTATAAATTAAACCATAGCAGATTAAAAATTATTAACATATTTATACAAAATTTGCTCAACTCGTGCTGGAGCTGAAGTAAGTGGGCTAACCTCTAATGTGTTGTGGTGATGTCACATTTCTGCATAGGAGAATTATTTACATTTTCCTCATCCAGAAAAGAACAAGAACAATTCATTAAAACAGATTTGTTTTCTTAGGTTTTCTTAATATTTTCTGCGGTTCTTTTTTGAACTCTTGAAATACAGCTTTGGTAATGAAACATGCAGAGTTGTTTTATATGTTAATGTGAGACCATTGTTTATGCTAATAATCAAATCTCAGTAGCCGGTAGAAACCACAATGGAGATTAAAAACAAAGCTACAGAGTAAACACGGGACTTTTGTTCACCAGGTGTTCAGAATCACGACTCCAAATTAAAGATCATGTTGCATCGTAACTGCTGGATGATCTTAAAAGGTGATGATATGTGAAGGCTGTGTGCACAGCATGTTTCCACTGCCCCCAAGCAGCCAACAAAAATAAAATAAATGATTGCAGGTTTGAGAGAGTTTACTAAATCCTACTTGTAGCACATTTATGATCAAATGGCATGGAAAGAGAGATTTAGTTTTAGGGCCCACTGATTGTGATATTGGGCTAAACAGTAAAACCTGCCATGACTAAAAGGAGGAATGCAAAGCTTTTTACAAGCATGCCAAAATTGTAACGTATTATCATCTCCTTTTCCACTTTTATTTTTTACTTATTTTGTTCCCCAACAGAAAAGCAACATCTGCTCTTCCTGGGGTGCAAACAAATCAAGGACATGGCAGACAGAGCTCCCTACATGCAGGAGTTTAGTGTCACTGAAGCGAGGAGCGTTATGATCCAGGTGCAGCGCCCGCTATCGATATCGTGTCATACACCCGTCCGTCCAACAGAACATACCGTGTCAGTGTCACGTTTCGCCTCACATAAGGTGTGAAAAGTACACACATGTATGACCAGAGATACTCTTTGTTGTCTGTGCTGCGATGACCCGAGTCAAAGAAGGAAGTCATACGATAGGTGCTACGTCCACAAAGAGTGATAAAGTCTGCGTTACAAACATAACCTTTTAACATTACCTATTTAACTTCCATATCGTATGTTAGGTAACTTACATGAGATTCATCTTTTTCTAAACATGGCCACATGGATTTTGGTGCCTAAAAAAAACAAACTTATTTTTCACACCTTACCACAGTAAACTCAGAACCTTACAAAAAGAATACAAGGAAACCAACAAGTTTCAACTTTAGTGAATGAAAAAAATGGATGATGGACTTGTAAGTGTCATCCCATTCTTGTTACCCTCTTACAAAATCACATGAGCATCCAGTGTTCCTCCCTTGCATTAGCGAAAACAAAGTGATGAGCAGCAGGGCTATACGTTTAAGTTTGCAGGCATTAATTTGAAAGCCCAACTTCTATCTCGTCTTGTCTCTTTTATTGCACCCACTCTGATTTCTGCCTTTTCTTGGCGGTGCTCGAGGACTCTCGGCCGCCCGCCGGCCTCTGATGACTTATTCTCATTCCCAGAGGATCCGCGTTATGAGACTTGGGTTAGTGAAATGGCCGTTCCCAGAGCCCAGATTGACAGCACATTATTAAAAAAGGTGACACACACAGGTGTTCTTCCAGACCTGCGTGCACCTTAAAGCTTTCACACGCACACGTTCATAACTACACAAGGGCACACACACACACACACACACACACACACACACACACACACACACGCACACACACACTCTCCCTTTGCCCTGCAAGTGATGAAAAACAGTCCGAGTATGAAGTGCATTATTATACTTTGTGTTGGAGGGGGGAAAATCCATAATGTAATAACGCTGTGAAAAATCTATAGGAATGCAAGGTTATCCCTCCTGAATAGAAAAAGAAAATGCACAAAGCTGACAGAAAAATGCACCTTGTGCTGTTTTGTAATTTCCGAGCCCATTCAACACCAATTCCTTAAGTCCTCTTCCCTCCCAATGCCCAGCTCCGCCCCATACCCCCCCCCCCCCCCCCGCCACCTAAACCCAGTGAGCATATGGCAGCTCTGCAGAGACAAATTTGTCAAAGATGAAAATTTAATTAAGATTTAATTTCTTTTTACTATGCCTATCAAGTCGTCTGAAGCGATAAGGACGTCGATGAATCATCATCCGGAGGGGGTGTGGAGTCGGGGGATGTGGTGATATGTCGTCTTACAATGGCACTGTGTTGGGAGCGCACAAGAAGAAGAACAGGATTTAAAAAGTGATGAAGAAAGAAAAGGATGGCGGAGATGGAAGGAGGGGAAGTGGGCATCACTCTCTGTCACAGCTAACTCAGCCTTCTGGGGTGGCTCTGTCTCTCTCACTTTCCTTTGCTCCATCTATATCTCTCGCCCTCTACACCCTCCTCTCATCCTCACTCATTCTCGCTTCCTTCCTCTGTGGAGACAGAAGGAGAGGGATCAGTTTGAGAATTAACCATGGCAGTTCATTTCACTGTAGGGCTGAGGATACTGAGGGAAATAGAAGCCGGCGGTAGAGAGGGGTAGTAACTGCTGGCCTCTGAAAAGTTGATTTCAAATAGTAAAAATGTATCCTGAATGTTATATTACAGCCTAAAGTCCTGATATGCACTTTAAATGAAACACCTGAAATGCAGGACTTTTTTCATTTATATGAAAAAGTCCTGTACTGTGTGTGTCAGCATGCAGCGTGAAGGTACGCTGAACAAAGAGATTAGCCTCGGTAGCGCCAGTGCTGCATGTGTGTGACATCAGTACGAACTCACAGGTCCAGGAAACTTACTTCACATTCAAATTTAGCTTTACAGCACACGTTCTGGCAAACAGTGACACTCATTTTTCATTTAAAGTTATGACAAGTTCAGCACAAAACTAAACAAAAGTTATTAATGTAATAGCTTAGAAAAACTGGCCTAAATGACAAGTTAATTGTTCGAACAAACTCTGAACTTTTTTCTGGATGAAAATATATATTCCAATTTTTAAATATGTAGCTCGATCCACTAAATTTGATATTTCAACGATAGGAACTGTTTAAGAATATAAATTCTTTTGGATCTACATTACTTTAAGAATGGGCATGTGTTGGTGTCATCTGCACCAAAACCTGATTCATTTTCAAATCTATTCTATTTTATTCATAGTACCAAATCACAACATAAGACACCTCAAGGCACTTAACATAGCAAGATACTAACAAAAGAATCATCGCAATATTATACAGAGGAACCCAACACTTCAACAATTCAACAATTCAACAATTCCCACGAGCAAGAAAAACTTCCATTTAACAGGAAGAAACCTTCTTCAGTTATGACCTCATGACATTTTCTAAAAAGTCTATCGTTACATAATCTGGTAAAACAACACCTTTCGTCTTTCAAAACGTGTAGTGCTCATTAAGCATAAGTCTGGTGATGTTCTATATTTTTCTTCTCAATAAATGCTAATGATCATGTTGAAATGATCCTATTGGAAATTTGTAATGACTTATTTCTGTGTACCATTGTTGTCCAAAAACCATTAAAAACACATCAGTGAGCTACACTGTTGTACTGGCAGACCTGTCCCATGATTACTGACGACTACGGGCATGGTAGCTTATTTAAAGTGTGATTTTGTGCATCGTTCTGCAACCACGTAAACTCGTGAAATGTGACATTTAGTAATGTTTGACTAATGTTTGCTAAAACTACAGTGACCACCTGTTTTAGGAAATTATTAAGCCATGTTTCATGATCAGTTTTTAAAGATATAAGCCACAAACAGCAAAAATAATTCAATTTAAAAAAAAAAAATACATTTATATACACGAGTATATATGTAATACCAGCTTTATACTTTCAATGATGGAAGTGGATCGGAAAAGTAAAAAAACAAATTGTAAACACTCTTATAACGGCTTGAATTTGCACCATACACAGAAACTAATTTTATATCAATCTGCAGATTCCTCTCAGATACATGTATTCATCCATCTAAAGCCGTATGCAGTCTTCATCCAGTGCAAATGAAAAACATGAAAATATCACCAGTGAAAGACAAGGTTGTGAGAAGGGAGAGAGAGAAGCTGTTGAAGGTTGTGACCTGTCTCTACGTGGTGACATAAGCAGTGAAGTTATATAAAGGGAGAGCGGCCTTGTTGCGCGCTGACAGCCTTGTAAATGTTCAGACGTCGAGCTGGATGATAGCTGTTATAACAGCCATAATAAGAAATATGACCTATTACCTGCAGCCATTACTGCTTCATGATGATCACACAGTTGTTCAGGATGTATCATTTAGTTCTTTGAGGGGCTAGCAGAAGCGTTTTTGTGGTAAGATGTTTTGGCTGGCATTACTAATTGAAAGTCTTTGGTGCCAAGTGTCTAGACTCTTTATTAAATGGACCCGATAAGGAAGAAGTTAAACACTGTCCTTATTTTTTTTTTTTTTTTTTTAATGTTTGCAAATAATTCTGCACGGGAAATTGTATTTTGTCCCAATGATGCATAACATTTTCAGAAAATTAAGCTCTCATTTGTTCCGTCTCTATCTCGATAAAATGAGTAGATTACCTTGTCAGCGCGGGATTAAGAGACACTTGTTCAGTCTTAGCTAAAGCTAGCTGCGGAGTCGATGGATCTCCTTTGATCAAAGCAGTAAAAAGGCGTGGACATGCAGTAGATTTCTCTGGGATGATTCATCCCCCTGCTTGGAAAGACGATCTATATCACACACACACACACACACACACACACACACACACACACACACACACACACACACACACACAAACAAACACAAACCTCCTCCCCCTCATCATCCCACTGAACACCCTGTTTCTCCTGCATCCCAGATTAGCATGATTGGAAGCACACGTCATATCTGGAGGTGACAGTCACAATAACAACAGATCTTATTTCATATAACTTATAATTGCTTCTTTTTTTTTTGCCCTGCTACTATTCTCTAATGAGTGCACATTAATTGCAGAGCTACAAGATACTACAGTTGTCTTCTCGTTCCTCTTGTCCATCTGGGAGGTGCTCATCGTGGGAATGTAACCAAACACACACATTTGAATTATCTGATTGATGCTCTCTCTCTCTCTCTTGTGCAGAGGAACTATATAGATTTCAATAGCTAGACCAAATCCCACAGGAACTGTTAATGCTACTGTAGAATAAATCTCATTCTTTCATGCGTAACCACAATTACTGTATATGGGTCACTGTGATATGTTGTTCACACACAGATTTGACTTTATAGTTTGCAGAAACGCAACAAACTACCTTCTAAAATGTGTTTTTTCTTATCTATCAGAGGCATTAAAAGTACTAACTAATGCATTATTCTAATTACTGCACCAATGAGGCACTAGTACATTTAATAGCTGTACACATATGCCAATGAGTGTTCAATTTACAATATCAAGAAACCTCACATTGATTCATAAAAATGAGGATATTTAATTTGAGTGTCAGCCTTGCTGCTCTGCAAAGTCAGATTTTTTTTCATGAGGCTCACTTTGCTCTTCTGTGTATTTAATTAGTGCCATATGTTTATACATCTACACACTCCCTCTTCTCTCTGTCTTTCTCTCCCTCACAAAACACACTCATTTGTGCTTTTACTCCTTTGTCCACATTTATTTGAATTTTCATTTTACCCCCATTGTCTTCCTTTCATGTTTAAAACTCTTTGACTCATCGTTTTGCATCCTCTCATTCTCCTTCTTGCCCTTCTTCCCCCCCACTACCTTTTCCTCTTCCTCTTCTTCCTCCTCTACCTCCGCCTGTTCTTGCTCCATCTCTCAGTTTTGTTTTATGCTCACATTCTCTCTCTCTCTCTCTCTCTCTCTCTCTCCTCCACAACACCCCCCCCCCCCCCCTCCCCACCCCAGAGACCAAGCTTGTTTACTTGTCTTTTCCACATCTTGGCTCTGTGCAGCTGTGACGGTAATCTTTCTTTCAAATATTTGTTTCCTCCATCTCCACATCCACCCACCCACCCACCCCCCCATTGCTGCCACCACCATCGAACACCTCATTCCAGCCCTGAAATCTTAAACTGTGCTTCTTCCAACTTGGCTCCTGGGCACTTTAAGACTTGCCACCTTCAATTTAGATCTACACATTTGAGACAGAGCGAGCGTGCCGGGCACTGCGGCGAGGCAAGCCATAATTTTGCTCCTGAGGAATTCAATCAACTTGCATGCCGTGTGCTTGTGTTTTGGCAGCCTTTCCGCAGCTAACCAGTTAGCAATGCCTGTCACCATCACTGCGCTCTATATGGCCAAAGAGCTACAGATGATGATGGATTGCTATAAAATGATGGCAGCCAGGGAAAGTAATTACCAACTTTGCCTGCGGTGGAAATTCAGCAGATAAGCTCCTTTCCAGAGAAGTCCAGGTAGCGCCAAAGCAAACAGGTGAGACACATTGAAGGTCAGAGCAGAATGGATACCGACAGAAACAATGTAATGACACGCGTGGTCACACACACACACACACACACACACACACACAAACAAGCACACACAATCTGGCTTCCACGGCAACAACCGAATGCTTTTGACAGTTGAATCTCGGAAACATATGGAACATTTTAGCAAGACGTCCGTTCATTCTGCACATGTGCACACCCTGAGTGTGAATATATGTCAGATGAGCTTGTTTACTGAGGAAAAAGGATGTATGCCCAAGATTTAAAGCCTGAATATCCACAGGAGAACATTTCATAATGGATTTCTGATAATCCATTAGGGAGGTTTTGGATGGGGCATAACTGGAACCAATCCGGTAAAGAATAAACATCAAGCACTTCTGAGGACACTAGTATGTGAAGTGAGATTTATTGAAAATCAGTTGATGCGCCGCACAACTCAGGCTGTACTGTATTTTAATGCCCCTATTTATGTGTGTGTATGTCACATGTGCTGAGCCCACATGTGCCCAGATCGTATTCAGTGAATCGCACAGCCCTTAAAAGATCATGTTCACCACCCAGCAGCTCGCGACCGTGATCACTGCAACAACACATCAAAAATCAATGGAGCACACCGTCAACATAAGCAGCCTCATAATGCTCTTCCTGTGCGATAGGACGAAATTAGATTGCAGCCGTGCCCCTTTGCGGCGTGGCCAGTCAGGTGAAGGGTATCGAAAATGACGCTGATTGAAAATTAATCAAATGACCCGACATGGGATCCCTGGATCTGCAAGGGACCCCACAGCTTGTTCATAAAACAGGGAGTAATTGCTCTGACAGGCTGCTGGAGTTTGAGATCATGACCTGGAGGAAAAGGTTATTTAACCCTGAACTAGTAGCAACGTGTTATTTGTCAAATGTGTAGTCATTCTGAGTCACAGTTGTTTGTATAAAACAGGATTTATATTGTAAGTACATAATATTTAAATGAGTCAGGGTGGGAAAGTGTCACAACATATACTGCAGTGCATAATGAATAGAAGTAGATTAACACTTTAGATGCATTACTGTGTAATGGCTTTAACACTTGTCATTTTAAGTGCACAGCCTTCCAGTACATCACTTGCCGATTGCTGCTGTATCTTTGAAATTTAGCTGAAGGCAAACAGACCAATGTACAGCTGGTACGGTGCAGCACATTGTGGATATTTTCTCTGCATAAACATTGTTATGAAGAATATCTCTGCTCAAACTATGAACTTACAGTTTTGTGATGCAGACTAATGGAAGTCTGCGCCATAATAACAAGAGCAAGTCACCTCTCCCTCTCTTTCTGGTTTTATATTTATATCCCTCTGCATTTAATGATGAGGGTCCCCTGCTAATCTTCCAGACTCGATGTAGATAGCGCTGTGTTATTGCTCTGTCATCTACTTAACCAGGCCCCTTTTTAGCACTGCATTACTTTTTTTTTTTTTTTTTTTTTTTTTTTTTTTTTTTTTTTTTACAGTTAAACGTTAAAACACTTTTCAATTCAGTGGATATGTTTGGTTACAGCAGGTATGCATAAATTGAGCTTGATACATGCACTTAATCTTTGATATAATAATCCACAATTAATTACATAAATACAGCTTCATAATTCACAATTAATAAACTCTTCTCCTTAATTACACCTCACTGCATTGTCAAAATGTCTGTCCACGCACAGCACCTCTGTAATTTACAGTAATAATAAGGCCAGGTTCGTCACTTATATTCTTAGTAATCTTTAAAACAGCTAGTTTCGAGTTGGTTTTCAAACAAAAGCTCTAATTTTGCATCTCATTTCTAGCTAGCAGCTGTAAAAAATTTTTTTTAAAAAATCATACAAATCATAACTGTTACTGCCAATGGTAAAAATGTTGTCTTGTTATTACCCCTTTAAAATGAAAACCCTGTCAAAGAGTCATAAACATGCACTCGATCTATGTACATGTTATCATGCTAAAATACTGGGACTAAAAGTGAACCATAAGGCTGTTATTTCATTACCTCTGCCATGGAGGTTATGTTGTCGGTGTAGTTTGTATAGGCCGTCTACCATCCAAATCTGTTTATAGGGCCCTGAGATCTTTACTTAATTTAATTGTGTTCGGCTCACTAATTATCTCAGTATTATTAGTCTTGGATCAATAAAGAAACCTGGTATCTCACAGATATAACTTAACAGACTGATATCACAATGTAGCTACTAAATGCGTGTAATAACCTTTAAAAATAATGAACACACCCAGAAACCGTTTTAAAATTAAATACGATATTTTCTCACTGTAATTTAAGGTAAAATGAATCAAATATGAGAAAAGGACATTAGTGTGTTCTTCACTTTTTGTTACACTACTTTAAATCAAATTGATTGCTTTCCTCACACTCTTCACTATGACCGTGATACACAAATACAAATGCACACGCCAGTAATAATACCTAACTACGCCGCAAATTAATTAGTAAAAATAAAAAACGTTGCAGGCCTGCTTTGATGCTCGGGCTCATGGAGACCAAAACCTTCACGGTCGCTTCACTCAACCGAGTCAAAACAAATGAGACGGGGCGGTACCTTTTCCTGAAGTTACGCAGTCCAGCAGAGAGGTTTACCGGTCCACGGGCCTGAGTCCAGGAGGAGGATGATGCAGGGGAGTATATTCACGGAGTGGGTTGGTTATCCAGTGTTGCCAGAGGAACTCTGAGCATTCCCGGGCAGCTCAGAGCGCCACCTGGTGGTCCTCTCTCGTTTCCACGTCACAAGCAGTCCAGACGAAGCCAGTGTTAAATATGTAGTTTAACCTTTTTTAACAAACTGTCTTTATTTATTTATTAAATCAAACTATTTATTAATCCCTCATTTATGCATGTTCTTACCTGGGCTACATTTGTTTATTCGTCTATTTGTCAGCAGGGTTAGAGAAAAACGACCCACTCGATTGGTGTAAGGATATTCTATAGCACGGGCCAAGGAATAACGCTTTTGACTTTGTAGGGGACGTGCAGCATGGGGTGGATCCAGAAATTATATTTCACTTTCATTAACCTTGTGAGATAGGGTACTTGGCCTACTAAATGACATACATATTAAAACCCAGTAGATAGTGGAAATGTTCAGCAGTGATAAAACATAGGTCATTTGAAAAAGCTGTTGGATCCATGTCTGTGACTATTCCAAGTTAGGTCACTTGGTCCACATCAGCACATGAATTACATGTGGTGTGAGTGCATTTGCAATTTCACTGTGGACAAGAATGAAGTTGCAGGGAACAAAACCCAGCAAGTGAGGGTGGTGGTGAGCTATGATTGTGTTGATGCGGGTATGAAACCTCCGCTTTGAACGTGCTGTAAGTGGCCATGTTGTCGTGTTGGAGAACCCAGGTACCATCGCACCACAGTTCTGGTCATTTGCACGGATTCTTTCTCCTTCACACACATCAAAACCTCAAAGTAAAACCCGGTTTGACAATCTGACCCTGGGGGATAAATTCATGGTTCATAACCCTGTGAATGTCAAAAACAATGCCACCTGGTTGAGGTCTTGACGTGACTTGTCTTCTTTGGTCTTGGACGCTGACATTCAGCCCCGCTTGAAATCCGAATGCCACTCACGGCCCAGTCATTGCTTCATTGCTATAGGTTTTTATGTAGCAATCCACGGGTCTTTGCTTCTAGCTTCCTGCGTTTGACCCAAAATGTAGTCCCAAGTTCATGGTGAGATTGCACATGCACACATACTACTGGTCACAAAAACGTGTGCTAATATTGATAAAGCAATGTAGCCTGGAATACGTAATCACAAAGGCCACTGCTTCCCCCGGTTCCATGCACATCACTTTGCTGCAAACCGTTTGCGTGCCACGGAAACAGTCTCAAAACCGTGTAATTGTCCATCGTACATCAAGCAATACAGAGCCCTCTGGGACAGTGGTTTCATAAGGGAGAACATTAACCAGTACTAACCAAGACTTGGAAATATATCAAGACATATATTGTGATTACAGCTGCAGATTTGCATATTATAAAAGAGTGGACTCTTGGCCATGGTAAGGGTTTGTTCCCTTCAAGTACACTAGTTTTAATACACTAAAACCCTGTTTTATTCTTTAATAGCAGGACATGATAATGTAACTTTAAACTCTGATAGCAACCAGAATTAATAGCAAGGAAAGGCTATACCGTAGATGTGCTATCCATGAATAGGGCTTAACTTCGTGTAACTTGTAGCTTAACCCCACAAACAAAAGTAGCAAGTTCATGTGTTCCTTGACCTCTGAAGAAACACTCAATTTTAACTCTAGGTAGTCCGCTAGCTGGACATGCTAACAATTGCAGCTTAAATTAGAGCAGATAAATCAACAGTTTATTCCTTTCATCACACTTTTGTACTTTTGGTATGCCATGTACATTGAGTCGGATGACATTAGTTTGCATTATGCTTTTCACAGTCCTGTTGTATCAGGGTGTAATGTGACACTGTGATCCGGTGCTGCTTCCTCAAACTGCACTTGGATATTAAGATGATTGTGATTGTGATTGTCCTTCCTGTCCCCTGGTTAGCATCTGTCCACCCCCTTGAGGTTTGACATCCATTACACTAGCTGTCTCCATATGTCAGCATAGCCTCCTGCACTTCACAGCCCTCCGACAGGTCACAGATTTGGCTCCTAAATACAACCGGCAGGCAGAGATCAGAGGAAGAGTGATTGAATGGCAGCAGTTTGATCAAAGTCCATGTACACAAACACATGCGCACACTCAGGAAATCCTCATGTTTCCCCTGAGTACTTGGAGATATTTCGTGACGGCTCCATTAGATGAAAGTCCCCACCAAAAACTCTGCACATATGCCTCCTCAGTTTCCTCGGCAGTAGGTGTGATACTGAGCAGATGACGGAAGAGATGTGCGCTAGAGAGGAAGAGGGAGAGCACTTTTTATTTAATTTCTTCTCCAGTTTAGAAGAGAACGTGGGCGCATGTTTCCTATTGCCCGGCAGCCTTCCCTTCCCATGGTGAGGGAGTTGTTGTTGGGTTTTTTTGTGGGCAGACTGCCTTATTGAGGGCAGGGGGTAGAGCAAATGGGAGGGAGGGTCTCCGTTCAAAGGGATGATTTGAAAAAGTGGAGTTGGCGTCCATGTCCTAAAAGAAAACTCCTCTGAAGACGAACACTGACCAAAAATACACAGACAGTGTGCTCAGGCGCCTTTGAGGAATACCAATTCAAACAGAGAAAAATGACAAAGTGCTTTCAAACATCATCTGCGCTTCATGTTGTCTGATGCTGCCTCAAACGTGAACTTGTGCGCCACTCACATTTACGGTCCTAATTAGTACCCAAAACCAAGATGTCGGTGGTGGTTTCAGATGGCGAAACGATCAGCCCAAGAAGCCTGTGAACGTCTCAGTCTCCTCAGATCCACAGCCAGCCAACGTCCTAGTGTGGGAGAGATCTGGTCACCATGGGGATGAGACAGACTATATTATCGGCTCAGTTGCTGCCTGGCTCAAGAGTTTGCTTGATGGAGGGATGGGCAGGCAGCAAGATAAGACAGAGGCAGAGTTGGCATTGTATGATGCCATTTGATGTGCGTGTGGGAGATTGTGTTTATGGTCATGAGAATTATGTCTTATGCGTCTTTGACAGCACGTATTCGAAAAACTGACATAAGCACTAATTATTCAAATATTACAGTCGGACTGTCATGAGGCTGCCGTGGTCACTGAAATAGGTTTTGAGTAAAGTTAGGGCATTTTGGGGTGTGTACCTTTTGCTGTGGGGGAGGGTGGGAATTATCGTTTTAGACATTGACAATAGCAGAAACATTAAGGAGAAATAACGAAGGACACCAGAAGAAACTTTTGTAAAATTAACAGTCTCTAAAAAGCGAAACCAGTAGGGAAGGGCCTTAAAATACAATACCACTGGGGGCCACTAGAGGCTGGCTCCAAAAATTGCATGTATCGGTGGGTGGGTAGTGTCCTCAGTCAGATCCAAACCTCACTCCTTTCCAGCTCGTCCAAATAGGGTCAATTCTGGCTCTAAAAGAACAAGATGGTGAAGGCCAGAATGCCAGACTTAAGGCTTAAAAACAGCATTTCACAGACTAATGGGTAGCGTTGTGGTGCGTTGCCACTTGGAAGAAAACAAAAAGAGCCAAATAGCCTTTTAAATCATGGGAAACACTACTATAATTTATTTAGGTGGCAAACTCTCATACTTTAAAGTCCATACCCTATCAAGATTAATCATAAGTGTTAATGTGGGAACTTAGTTTTCCTGTTAGGGAGAGTTGTAGGACTTACAATATACATCTAGACCAAGAAGGAAATGTTTCAGTTATTGCCTTAAAGTCACTATTATGCCTTAATTTAAGTTGTTTCTTCTTCTTTGTCTTCCTCTCTTGCAGGTATTCCTAATAACATTGGTCCAGTTAGTAAGTAAACAGTTACAAAGGAACTATATGAATGCTTGCTGCTTTGCTTTGCCTATTGTTCCACCTATCACCGTACATCCCTGAACTTGTGCCAAGTGTTCATTTCTGATCCCAATCTTCCAACAGAGAATCACTCGACAATTGTTGATTTGTTTTTGTTTTTGGAGGGGAGGAGGGGTGGGGGATGGGTAAACAATAGCTGGAGGCTATATTGTAATGATGTGGACATATTAATTTACTTTTTTCAGACTCAACTCAACCAGATAACACTTGCCTGCCTCTGCATGCCAAATGTCATGTTGGTTTTTTTTTCCCTTCCTCTCTCCCATGCATTATACATAAATGGCATCTAGACTTTATTAAAGTGCCAAGACCTCTCTGGCAGTGTAATGTCACAGGAGGTCATTTTAATATAAGCCGCAAGCGCCTCGGCTGGTATTATCTTCGTCAACCAGTAGCCCCTCAGGAGGAGGAGGAAGAAAAGAGGTGCCATGTCTCATGTTACCGCTGCCTGGAAGGCTGTGTGATGCAGGAACCATAGGACTGTATTGAACAAGTCAAAGTGCATTCACAGCCTGGCTCAATTCTCCTTAATCGTTTTTTTCATTGCCTTGTTCTTAGTGAGTATCGTCTTTTCCGGGGGCAGCAGATTGATTACTAAATTGCCCCAGATCTGCCTGATCCTGGGCCTACAAAGACTCTCTACGTTGGCCCACAGAGGCATGAAAGGTTTTGATGCACTGGCCCAACTGAACAAGCAGCAGACACCACAGCCTTTAAGACATGGAGTCCCATGCATACACTGGAATGTTTAATGACTTTTAACTGACCTTTGGTGGGAAGTTGTTCGGTGTGCCCTCTTGAAACTGTCTCTGGATTTAGATGTATTTTTTGGGGATAAATTGTAAAATCTAAGATCTTTTTCGAAAAAAAAAAATGTGTTTACATTTTTTACCATGAGAAGATTGATACCACTCAATCGTTCACTCGTTTAACATACTGCTAGCTAAATTTAGCAATAAGCCTTGGAACTGGAGGATATAACAATCGGAAAAAGCACATTTTCCAACATATCAAACTATTTCTGAAGCTCTGTCATACGCCCTGCTTTTCAAAATAATACTAGTGGCTTATTTTTTATACGTGATCTAATTTATGCTGAAGTGTTATGGAGCCAAGTTTCCCAAAGGACTCATGCGTGTCACATGCAGACTTTAGTTTTCACCATTTCAGGGCTAAGATGACCGCTGGGCAAGTTTCCCAAAAACGTGCTGCGAGCGACATAGGGTGGTAACAGACTGTTCCCAGGTGGTTTTTAATCAGGCTTTAGTGTGGTAGCTTACACAGGAAGTGATCGCTGTTTGTAAAGTCTGATGCTATGTCATGAGTCAGAAATGGACACGTGGCCAAGAAGACCAAACCCCCCCTCCCCCCCTCCCACTTCCTCCCCCCTCCGCACCCTTCTCCTTAAAAAAAACCTTCCACTGCTCGCTCCCGTCACCTCTGCCTCAGAAATTTATACTCCCTCTCCATACACGGCACGACTGCAGCTCAGTGTGTGTGTGTGTGCGTGCATGCTCTTCATACCTACTGTATATGCATACATATACACATTCACAGCTGCACATCAGTCCTCTCCGTCCCATCCAAAATGCCAGGCCAGACCATGTCCAACGGCTGTCCTCAAATCCTTTACAGGGCGAGTGTGCATGCAGATAAGTGTGTGGATGTGTGCGTGTCCGCGTGAGTGTGTTTTTGGACGGGTCGGTGGGGGGAGGGACGGGGGGGTGATGTAGAAAGGACACTCTGACAAACCAAAGTCTTCACTTCTCATCCAGATTGGCCCACGGGGATTTAGATTTCTCGTGAGTGGCTGTCTTGTCGCAGCAGCCTCCCACAGAAGCAACACAACACTAAAAACTAAACATGCGGACTGTTTTTTTTTGTTTTTCAAAGCACACTGAAGAGGATGAGGCTGTTTTCAGTGCAAATCAAGTTTTATGCTGGTGTTATTAATAAAGTAAGAATACAGTGGGGGGGGGGGTATGATGTCCTTGAGGTTGTTAAAAGAACTGGAAGAAAACTATTGTGGGGGGGGGGGGGGGGAGAAGAGAGAGAGCCCTGCACTTTTCATGTTGTTGTTTGAAGGTAATTGAATTCCTTATTGACTTTTCTCAATTCTATTTCAAGTTTATTAAGCCGGGCAGAATTGCCTAATGTGGACCATTAAAGTGAAATTAATATTTTTAAAAACAATTCTGCCCCTGCAAGATTGCATTTCATTATAAGTATGGCATTGATTAAAATCCGTCACCACTCATTTGGCTCGCCTTACCTGAATATTTTCCATACCAAAATAATGAATGGAATCCAGATGTGTATTACATCCAATCAATGGCCAGCACAGAATAGTTAACAATTAACTTACTTGACCAATTAGACCTTTTAGACAGGACAGTGCCGGTCTCTCGTGTGTGTGCTTTTATATTCTCCGAATAATGCTGTGTCGTCATCACAGATTAATTGTTCACGTCCCTGCAAGTCAGTTTTGTTTTCGAGCAAACTGCTTCACTGCTAAATGCTTAATCAGAGGATAGAAAGGCAGGTAAAAAAACAAAAACAAGGCACTTCACAATTTTTGACGATATAAAACTTGGGCTTGAGTGGTGATGTGGTGTGCCCCCCACTTTGTTTTCTCCTTAAGCTCTTTATTTGTTAAATCGCTTATTTTCAAAGAGCTTTTCATTCAGTGACTCGTGACTTTAACCCACTGGAGATGTCGCAGTCATCACCGACGCCAGAATCCCCACGCAGGATCAGCTTTTAAAAACAGAAAAAAACAGAAAGGATGAGACAGGAGATGCACGATAGCCTTTTATTCGAGCAGTTTGGAAATCAATGACTGGTAATGCTGAGGTTTTTTTTTTTTTTTAAAGTGATTGTCACAGTGTGTAGACATGCCAAGCTCAAAGCTAATGTATTATTTAATTCCCGTACAGTTAGAAAAAAAAAAAAAAAAAGGGTTGAAACAATTATTGGATGTTGAAAAGTCATTCCCCAAAAGATTCCACCTTATGAGCAGCAGACATTTTCTATTCACACTTAGTTCTTCGTAATAGGCTTTTTGCCAAGACACCACTGGATGTTAATTGCCCGAGATTGCATGATTCATGGAGTCAATAGCAAAAGGACAGAAAGATCAAGTGAAGAGATGAAGGGGCACAATGAGGAAACGTATCCGTATTCCTCCCTTTGCTCGAGTCCTCTCCATTTTCAACCGCAAAGTATTTCCCTGACACGGAAATACTGACTTGTATGTAATTATGAGGTTATGCTACCCGCAGCAGTCCGTCATTCCAAGTCCCAACACCTGCCATTATTTATTCATTGTTATTCCTCCACCAGAAATATACTGTAATTAGATATTGATTCCATAGTCGATGTGATTAATTAAACAAAATGCCCCCCAACGTCTTCATTTGCGAAACATAGTTTAGGCTCCCTTGCTTGAAATCGTGACTTAAATACTAAGTTTAACAGGGTTTTGTGTTTTTTCTTCCGTTTGTTCACTCATCATTGCCATCGCCATGAACACACACACACACACACACACACACATACACACACACACACATACACAGCAAGTCCATGGACGTCACACGAATTACATACAACGTCTCTCCAATGTCCTGTTACCGGGTCTTTTGGATGCATCCTCTCTGCTCGTCCATGTCAGCCCTGCCCCATTGTATTTGCTGTCTCCTGATTTACTGATTTGAGTCATGCTGGACATGTTCGTGTCACCGGTTGTGTGTGTCAACTACCACGTAGTACCTCCCCCCACCCACCCTCTCTTTAGACGATCTGTAAAGTGCATCACACGAGGACACATGAATAACCCCTGGTTTCTCTCAATTGCACGCAGTTCGGCCGAATGTGTCATCCCTAGGTGTCGCTAACCGAAAAGAAGGTAGGCATTTAAGATTACGCAACAATTGTGTTTTTTCACAGATTTATTTACCCCGGGTGTTTGTATAGTAATTAAAAATGGACTCTTTGGTAGCTGGGAGTATTTTTTTGGGGGGTAGTACCTTCGCCTTTCCCAGGGTTCCTGACGAACCAAAAGAAAAAGAAACCCCATTCTCAGTTTGCTCTTGCTCATGACGGAGGCTCCAGAGGAGGCTTCGTGTGTTCACGGGACACTCGTGTTGCAACACGTTGCGGTGCCGCGCTTCATCCTCTCTAACAAGTCAATGTGCGCACTGTACACTTACACACAGCCATTCAGTTTTAATGAGGTGTAGAGCTGTCGGGGACACTCAGTTCCATATCATCGGGAAGAAAAGCCGGAGAGGTTTGACGGTGGTTTTAGGCAGACGTTGGGCTCATCTCACTTTAATCCATCATGCAGATGTGATGCGCAGCCGCCTCGCAAAAACACAGCCACTCAGCTCCATGTTTCCACGACTGCAGCCGAGCGCACAGAGAGTGTGCCATTGGCTTATGTCACCCTGCACAATGGCAGAGACCGGGGCCTGTTATTTATTTCCCCCATTGTTTGTTTCCTGACCAGAAAAGAATCGAGGGATTGATGTGTTCACTGCGAGCAAGTTTCCTCCCCCACGCTCCTGTGCACAAATTTATAGGGTGAAAACTATTGGCTGGCCTCCGCCAAGGTGGCGAGTAGTTTGTCAGTGGATAGTTTCTGTCTGGAGAAAAAGACACAGACGCTTTTGAATTATACAAAGCACTTGTTAATGAAATGAAGCGTAAAAGAGAGGACCATAATATTTGAATTGTTCGGCATCTAAGGCATTTGTCACAGATGCTGCTACACGCAGCCAGCTTCACTTGGCAATGTCACTCCTTATTTCCCAATGCCATCATTCATCATTATTGCGTATGTTTCTTTCTTTTTTTTTACTGTTATATTTTTATTAGGCATGATGCTCGGTATTCTTAATTCTCTGACATTACATGTGTTATGTTTAATTGCAATATCATTTTTTTTGTTTGTTTGTTTCTTCTTTTAATTTGTCTAGTAGCTCCTCAAGTTGCATTGTCCACTGCCCCTTCTGTCCACGTTGCAAACAGCAAGCGAGGTAGGAGCTCTGGTATTCATACATTGCCCCCCAGATGACACCTCAGACTTCTCACTGTATGAACTGATGTTGTTTTGCTTACCTGTAAGCCCCCCCAACCCTTGCAGCACTAACCTAGTGCTCAAGCACTCTATATATCTCCCCCTACCTGGACTGATGGCCTTCACCGCACGGGGCTCATTGAGGACTCATTTGTATATGGAATTGTTTCTAAACACTCTAAAAGTCCCACGGAAGCGTTTCTTTTTCAGTGCAAATAAAGTGGGGAGTTTGAGACTACGACTATTTTTTTTTTTTGGGGGGGGGGGGACGTGTTTCCGAGACTTTTTATTCCCAATGCGTGCATGATTTATGACCTTAGCCTATTTCTAGAAAGGAGAGATGATTTGTCTTCTGAGAGTGTGTCTGTGAGAGTGAAGCATCTAATGTAGTTTACACTCAGATGAGACTTGCTGATTTAGGTGAAAGGTAGGTCGGACCTGCTGCTCCTTCGTTGCCGGGTTGTTAGCGGCCGGACAGAGGGAAGTGACCTCAATACAGATTCTTAATAAACACAATCCCTTGGACAAAAGCCCCGTCCGCTAACCCCTCCTATTCTGGGGCCTTGAGTGGGCTTTTCTGTCCGAGCAGCTGCCAGCGGGGCTTAAGGGTCACATCTGTCTGCGCTGTGACACACGGTGTCAGTGGTCACTCAGCGTGGCAGACTGATCCTCACTCGGACAGAGCTGAGCCGGGGCCGCACCCCTCCCATCCCGCACCCCTCCCATCCCCCACGCCTCCGGGCAGAGATGCCAGTGAGTATCATAGACTGTAGCAGGTTTTGCAGTCCGGCTTCAACTCTGTATATCTAATTAAGCATGACATAATAGTGGCAGTGACACAGTCTCTTTTAGCTGCAACTCAACATGCACTCACTAATTGCTTTTTGTAGACTTCTCTAAGCTGGGCCGTAAGAAGTCTTTAGAAACAACTATTCAGAAATATGAGAAATATTTGTTGGGTGAGTTGAGGGTTTCTTGGGATAAAAAAAATACATCATTACATTTTCGAGGGTTCTGATATGAAGAGCCATTAAAAGTTTCATCTCATCCTCTCTCTTGTTACTTCAAACAAGATAAACCACGACATTTAGCGCTCAATTACAAGACAAACTTCTGACTCCCCCCGCCCCCACCCCCAACACCATTCCCAGCGACAGATCCATCTCATTCATGGTTTGACCTGCCTTACGCTGTGTGGTGTCCGCGATGTGATCGTGTCTCTGTGCCATCATTTCGGAGCCTTCCTTCGCCTCGTGTTGTGGTGTGCTTGAAGTGATGTGACCTCTCTTGAGACCTACTAACGCCGTGCTTGATGTCTTTTTTCTAACTCTGGCTGTGGCCATGCCAGAAAATTCATGAATTGCCCTTCCCTACTCATCGTTCCCCCCCTCCCCCCACGTTTCCTCTCCCGCTCCTCCTCCTCCTCCTCCTCCACCACCACCACACGGTATCTCCATACTTAACCTCGCATGCCGTGGCGCCTCGCTCAAACTTTTGCTGACCGCACCGCCGCAGCGCTCGCAGCAACAATTCCAACCCTCCCCACCGCGTCTCTCTGCCTCCCCTCTCCTTCTCCCCCTCTTTTCCCTTCACACTTCCTCTCTCTTTGCAAGACTGCGAATGCTCCGGCCACTCCAACCGATGCAGCTACATCGAGCTGCTAAACACCGTCATTTGCGTGAGCTGTAAGCACAACACTAGGGGCCAGCACTGCCAGCTGTGCAAGCTGGGCTACTACCGCAATGCCTCAGCAGAACTGGACGATGAGTGCATAGGTTAGTCCCCCATCCGGCCCCCTTCACTGCCACCACGCTTTCACAAACACTTTCTCCCCCTCTCCTCCTGTCTTTGACTCCTGTGTGTCACCTTTCATCCCCATCGCCACCGCCATCGTCCGTACACGCTCCAGTCTGTTTGTTCTTCGGAGGTCTTTCCGCTTTCGCGCAATGGCGTCGCTCGTCATCCTTTTCGGGCTGATGGCTGGGTTGTAATGTTTTTTTTTTAAGTAGCACTCGACATAAAGTGAGCTAGAACTGTCAAGTTTTCACGCAGGAAAATATAGCATGTGCACAATATAATGGAAACACCTCAAATTTGAAAAGGAAATAGCCCTGTGCCAACTAGAAATGGGCTCGTGCTTTATGGTCAGGACAGCTAATCATCTGACTTTTGGTAAACCGTTCTCTTTGCCAGTGATTTTCTATTTTCTATCGTGATACTATACCCAGATTACCTTCCACAATAAAAAAAAATATTGCACATGAGGCTATAGCGAGCAGCTGATAAGCTTAGCTTAGCTTAGCACAGACATAAAAATGAGGAAAACAGCGAGCCTTGATTTGTCCAAAGGCAACAAAAAAATTTGCCCAAAAACTGCATCAAAGATCTCAATAACAAAGGGAATCTTCATACCTGAAAGTCGGGACCAGTTTGTTGTGGTTTCATACTGTTGTTTTTTTCAAGAGCACTAAAGAATTTAGCATGAAATATCAAATCCCTATACTTGATATTGACTAAAAAGACAATGTGTCTGATGTCAGCGTGTTGTCGCTTCAACCCATACCTTTTTCAGTTTGAATTGAGAAAAATGAATGAATAGATTCATCTAATTATCACTATATTATTATTAAGGCAATATGACCAATACTTTTTTTTTTCCTCTTAAAAAATATGTTATAAGTTCTGGCCTTTTTATGCATTTCTTTTATGGTTCTTTTTCTGTTGTTCAATGAGTTTTGATATGGTGCCTCTATTTCCTGTGATTGGTCAGAACCATCCACAAATGTTTTCACACTGCAACCGAATCGAACAATGGTTAATTTTTTTCTCTGGACCACGACCACATGCTTTGGCCAAACCAAATTGTGTCCCTTGGTCCGGATCGTGGTCCGTGGCACCTTTCGCACCTACCATTTTGGTTCGGACCGAACTGTGAGTATGAAGGTCCAGACCAAACAAGGTGTAAAAGCCTCCAAAACCAAACTGTGAAAATGTCGTGGACAAAGTTTGGCCAGCTCCTCTCATTTTTAATGTAATAATTCACAAAATGTCAGTAGCTTAATCTTTTTTACTCCCTAGCTTGGAGCCCTCACTTCTTTGAAAATCTGAAATTAAATTTGCCATGAAAGTAATCGGTATTCAATGTACTGTAGTTGAATATGACTTGCTTGTGAAGTCAGTGCCACTTTTGAACTTATGATGTTTGAGTTAAAAGGCCATATTCACCTGGTGTTTCTGTTATTTTGTTCACGACTTTTATGCAGGCATTCTTAAACTGCATCATCTATTTTTCTTATGTGTAAAAACTGTGTTTCACATAGTTCCTAGGGCAATAGCTTGGTTCCCTCTTGAATTCTTTAGCAAGCATGTGTCGTGTGAATTCACAGTGCCAGGTGCATTTGTGAGTCCTGAGGGGGGAGTCTGACAAGCAACAAGAGTTCTGAGAGAAATGTTGCAGAGAAGTCACACCACCAGTCAGAGGTGCCACGCAAGTGCATATGTCATATACATGAAATGGCCTCAGGAGTAGCAGCTGAAACCCGTCAAAAGGCATTAAGAGTCACCGAGGCGTTACTGCGTGCCAACCCCGACGTCGCCCTGCCTCCCCCTCACTGGCCCCTCAGTTTGTCACTTGCCGTCACCTCTCTCCTCTTGCCTGACCCCTGGATGTCACTCGGGTGCAACCACGTGCAGCCAGCACAGCCACAGAAGGTGCAATGTGATGGTCAGGGACTGTCAAAATAGGTGTCACTTTGACTGCGGAGTGCTCCAGTTGCTGTGGGAAGCTGGAAGGTCAGTTGAGTGTAGGACACTAGAGACTTGACAGGTTGTTTTTTATGGACTTTTTTTTTTGTTGTTGTTGTTTTTTTTGTTTTGTAATTGCATCTAAGAACTATCCCTTCTGTTAATAATAAAGTGGCATTTGGAGACTTTGCTGAATTCTTATTAAAGTAAAGCAGGGAGAATTTAAAGTCATGTGAAAATTAAAGAACATATTACTACAATGCCCATTTCAATGTACTATATTCTCATTCTTCTAAAACCTTATCACTCCCTCTTTATCTTTGTTCCATGCCATTATCCATCTGATACCTGCTCATCACATTTCCTGTCCTCTCTCACCATTTATTTCTCTCTTTCTGTGTGAATGACTGATTTTAGACGAGCATGTTCAGATTAGCTCTCTTTGTCCATCTGAAATCAAAGCTACTGATAATGCTTTGCATAATTGCTCATTGCACGCTGTGTACTTGTATAACAGCAAAATTAATTATACAATAATTACAAATATGTTGTAATGTCCATGCATCTAGAACCAACTTCATTTCTTTTCTCATTCTGTCTCCATTACAGTTGAAATGGTAGCATTTCTTTCTGTATGAGTCTTTAAATCTATTCACGTTATTTATTTAGGTAAAATATTATTGTTGAGCTTGTGATAGAGCTCAAGGACTGCGGTCCACGCTCTGAAAATCCTAGACGTGTGCCGGGAAGTCAAAGCCACCACCCTGTTCTCCAGCCTGTGTGTGTATGTGTGTCTTGTTTTTCCAGAGTGTAATTGTAATCCCTTTGGCTCAGTCAGTGATCGCTGTAATGGCACAGGATTTTGTATATGTAAGGAGGGCACTACAGGGCCTAAGTGTCAGGAGTGTCTACCCGGCTATTTGTGGGACGATGGCTGCAAATGTAAGTAGAACCGCAAAAACCCTCCCTGTGCAGCTCCCATCTCCTCTCCCCCCCCCCCTCCGCTCTATCTCCCTCTGCTATCTCTCTGTGATGTCTGTGTGTGATTCATGAACTCTGGCTGGAAAAAAAGTGCTGCACATGCGCAGGGCAGACCTAACACACGCTAACCCAGGATACTAAACCATTTCTTGTATTACCTGAACCTGCATTTCACACTTGCTGTGGCTGCGTTCCCAATGTAACACCAGCAGGTGCCCTTTATGGCTCAAATAGAGAAAAAGCAATGGCATGGCAGGATGCATGCTGCTCAGTAACTCAGTTATCCAGGCATGTCGCACACCAGCAACACAGCAGCTGAGTCAATATTGACTGCTTGACAGGCTGCCTGTGATCTGTTTGAGTAGCCATCGCCCCCTTGCCAGTCCACAACAGGACAATGTCATCCAACACCAACATTTGCAGGTCACTTTGAGTTCCAGCCCATTTATTACTGTCTACCGTTTAGATTTCCCCCGGTCATTTTTGCAAAGCATGCCCTGTGTAGTCTTTTTTTTTTTCTTCTTTCAAATGTCACCAATTTTTCATTGTTTCCTTTAAGTCAAACTTCAGTGACAAACCTACAGGAGGTTGACAACATGAATACTTCAGGATGATGGATTTCAGCTCTTTGAAAAAGAGCTTTGAAGATGGAAAACATCATTGTAAACACTGGTTTTGTTGCAGGCACAAATTACGGAGCCTCTTCGGATCTACCTGACTCATCTACTGTTATAAAAGACTCACACAGGCTATTGTCACGCTATAGTTGCCGCTGATTGGCATTCACCCACCATGACTCATCTTTGTATCAAGTTACTTCAGCTTTATAGACCTTTTCCACAGGCCGCTGACATCTATTTGCCAACCTCCTGCAGCTCAACATTAATCTCTGTCCTGACCAACAAAACCGTCCTGAATAACGCACTTTAACAGTGTGAGGTGACATGATTTTGAGGTTAATTTCCAGTGAAGCCCATTATTTCTTCCAGTGAGTGTAAGGTGACCACTAGTACAAGCAGATTATATTATTATCATCAGTGACATCAGCAATTAGTGAAAAAACAATTTCCACATGGGAGATGTGTGATGACATAAATGACACGTTTACTGCATTTTGCAAAATATGATAACGGAAAAGATGTGGGAAAGTTTTCACATAGGAATTCTACATTAGATTCACAAATAACACCATGAAAATGGTGCACGTCATGGACAACATATATGTTTCTCATATGCACAATCACATGTGATCAGATGAGTTTTTGCACATGTGAAATTCCTGTTTTTTTCTGTAGGAGATAGATAGATTAATAATTTAAAAAATTGTATTTAACATCCATTTTAAACATAAAACAATATTTAGTATTCAGATAGTAATAATAATAATAATCGTGCACTTGTTCATTTGAAATTGTAACAGGCCGGTAACACAATGACAAGCTTTACTGTATAATGCTTATATTGCTGAACAACACAACAGCAACTGTGATCTAAATTGGTAAATGCCAGCGCACAAACTTGTTACAGGAACTTCTGTTTGTCACTGCTGTTCAGTAGGAAAGGAAAAATCCATTTTACTAAAGGCAAAAAGATCACATTCATCTCTTACATGATAGCAGACTCATTACACCACAATGCGATGCAGCCACACAACTTTCTCGGTTTTTTCCTGTGGATCTGTTGTGGAGGAGGCCAGTTCAAAGAACAGTGCTTCAACTAAACAGCAAATTTCAACACGTAATGATGAATTCTCTGGGATTCACTGAATGTCATGATTCGATCAAATCTTTAAAGTCTGCTGCATTATGATCTCAATTCAGTGTAAAATGACTGGTTTATTGTAGTAGTTTCTGACATAAATAGATGTTCATTAAAATGCACTGATTGTACTCAAGATATTCTGTGTGTTTAGTGTAAATACACTCAGTCAACATGCACTTGTGTGTCTACACAAAAGGTACGCGTGAAGACAAAGGCTGGTGGCTTACATGTCATCCTAGGATGAATGCATGTACAAATCCTGATGTATTACTAAGTGAAATATGGAAAACGTTAAGCTCTACAGTAGCAGTAATTAAATGTTTACAAGTAGCGAGGGAGATTTATTTATTTTTCGTATCCATTGCCAAGTTAGACAGATGGGAAGTCACAGAATGGATCACTGGTTTTAATTTGTCAGATTAGTCATAAAGCAGTGATCAGAAAATCAAACAAAAATAACTGTGTGAGGTGTTTGTATGTTCTCCAAACTTCTGCATCTGCAAACTTGTATTCTTCCTACAGCAAGCTCTAAGAGTTTCAAGTAATACTCCAACACTTCAAAAGCTGCTGAAGGTAAAAAAAAAAAAACAACTCTGCTGCTTAAAGATATATAAAAATACTCAGCTTCCCATCGTCATCTCCGACTGATATGATTTCCCATAAAGAAGTTCAATTACCCAGCAAAAAAAAAAAAACATCTACACCTCCCTCACTGAAAAATCCAGAATCTATAAATATGTAAATATTTTTTCATTTCAAAAGTTTAACTTCTGGGTACAAGATGTCTCCTACATCACTGACAGAAGTTTCTCGGTGGATGTACAAAGCTCAGAGAAACTTTCAGCGGATGAATTTTGAAAAACAGTCTTCCAGTGTCAAACAACTCGCAGACATCGTTCTGCACAGAGAAGGTCAAACATCCCGAATTAACGGCGACCAAAACACATTTTTCAGCAGAGAGAAATTTAAATTCAGATTTATTTTGTACCTTTTACCTTCGTGAGTTACACAAGTTCCTTTGTGTGGTGGCTATAAGTTACACTTTGTGCGCTGACTTCTCTCAATGTGCTTTTATCAAAGAAGTGTTATATTTAGTGCTGGCGAAGAGTGCAGCAGGTTTTACACTCTGCTGTACTGACAGTCTTCAAAGGTGAGAGCCCCGACTGTATTACATTATGGCCCACTGAGGCTCTGGTAGAAAAAGGAGTATTCCTGCCTCCACTATGGATTTTTTCCTGTATTTTTGTTGATGTTTTAGTTGCTTTTTTAGTTGTTGTTCCAGTGCTCTGGCAGTAACTTAAAAAGACAGTTTTCCTCGGGAATTAGAAACCTCAACAACAAATGGACCACTTAGATGGAAGATACACTAAGCTGTGAGTTTGTCGTCACATCGGCTGCAGAGAAAGTTTCCCCAAAAAGAGTTGCAAATGGGAAACACCTGAAATGAACCTGCTACCGCTGAGTGATTCCCCAACTGAAATAGTTTGAAAACTTTTTAGTCCATGACCTTCGTTTGCATCCGCACTGCTGCAGTATTTATGTGCATGGACAAAGGCTCAATCTGCATGCAGGCAGAAAAATGCAATTAAAACTTAAATCTCTCGTCAAACACATCACTTTCCCAGACAGGCACGCCTAGTTCCTTCGTCCCCTCTCTAAATATTATCACTCATATCAAAAGCAAACGCTGCAAATCTTGTCATATCCTGCCTGTGCGGGCTCTGTTTACATTCGAATGGTTAATGTGAGAAATTGAAAGCAGATAAAGGTGCAGTACTCTGAACAGAATTCCGACCTCAAATGGGTTTTCAGGCTCACCAAACAGACAGTACAAGGGTAGCTGATGATGCCCTATGCGGCTGCTTTATCTGCTCTCAGGTCCCTTCAAAGTGCTACACTACCTTTAATCTTACTGACCCTACATCTTCAACACAACTTCTTATCGAAGCTTTTCTTTAATTAATCAATACCTCTGTTTCATTTTGGACTTTAGCTTCGCTTAATTGGCAGCCGATGAAGCACTGTGCCTACCTGAACTTTCCTTTGAAATCAAATGAACCTGCTATGCAATTTGTATAGCGTGATACTGAATTTGTTTTTAATGGGTTGATTCTTAAAGTGAAGATTCACACATATGTATAAACACCAGATGCACATCGAGCTACTGATAAAAGTCAGTATGACAAATGAAAAAAAGTTTGGTTACTAGATGCCCCATGTTTTTAACAATATATTCCTGTCTTTCCAGTTCTAAAAGAAAACAAACCATTTTGTCTAATTCACATGTTATTTTTGGTTTGAGCCTACTTTCCGGAAGACAGAACAAGTTCTAAACCAAATCTGAAGAGAACTTTATGCAGCTCAAGATTGCTTTTACAATTCAGCAATCTTGCAAATCTATTGCTAATTAACATTTATTTATAAACCAACATAACTGAATTCATATTTATTCATATGAATCACAAGTTTTCCACTAAGATGTATTATAGCAGCAGTCGAATTTAGCTGTTTGCAACTTTTAATGATTTAGTTTAGTAGTTTTCAGTAGTTCAGTAGTTTTCAGCCAAAACAATAGACTTTATATAAAAATGGATGTAGTCTGCATGTCTGAAAAGTGAAGCCAATGCGAAAGTGCCTTAAAGTGAAATACAATGAGCAGCCTCTAGGGGCGGTCTCCAAAAAAACCAGCTGACTCCAATTGACTGCCATTCAAAAAGCGCCAACTTCTCCACTGAAATGCAAATTCAATAAATATTTTTCCACAAGTCATGATGGTATCATTTACTAAATTCACTCCTTAGGATCAAATTGCTTCTGGTTCTTCTGAAAATGTTTTCATAATTAATTAGATATTAGGTCTCAAAGAGAGATATGCTTGGAGGTATCCCTGATTTGATTGACTTGCCAGGGGTGCAGTCGGGTTGCCAGTATAGGTGGGCGGGCAAATTTTTCTCAGTCACATCTACCCCATCCAAAAAAAACAAGATGGCGACGGCATAAATGCCACAGTCGAGTTCTCAAAATGGCAGTTTGCAAACCACTGGGGGACATCACGCTGGGTCGCCACTTGGCTAAAACTGACAAATTAACCAACTTCATTTGGAGATCACTGTAACATAATCCACACCCAATAACTGTTAGTGACCGGCACCAACATGTACAACTAATACTGCTTGAATCATTTCTTCGAATTGTTGCAGCCCTAAAAAAACAAGCCAAGGTTCTATTGTCTTTTAAGTAGGAATTCCCTTCGTGAAGACGGTGTAAATTAAATATACTTCAAGTCAAATTACATGCTGTTGTTATACAGCTTGTTTTACATTAAATCGCCTTTACTTTGAGCTGCTGCACACTGTAAAACTGCCATCAGTGTTATCATCTCTAATCAAACTGGCAGAGCTTGAGCATTGCTTCCTGGTCTGTCCGGCTGTAGCCTCTTGCATCTCGTTGACTTTTGGGCTGCTTTTACTTTGAAAAGACGGGCATGCACAATGGTGTCTTGCACCTCGTTTGAAGTACTTTTAGAGATACATGTTAGCATTCTACCGTAACAGCAAGGAGGAATAAGATGGACAAGATGAAAGGTCATTGTCTAATTAAAGGAGTCTCTTCTGTGTACTGATCATATCAAGGCCTCATGATTCTTTCATTAATGCACTTGATGGTTCGTCCCTTTCATCTTCCAGAAGACTTTTTAATTACCAAGTTCAGCTGTTGCCTTATCTCAATGAGGAAATCAAGTGAACAAAGACTTTTTTTCAGAAGGATCCATATTGACTCAAGACTGGACTTTCTTCTGAGTGCTTGAATTGGTCATGAAATTCATATGTCACTTAAAAAAAGACAAAGATAGTTCAGATGTCTTATTTGGATCTAGTTGTGAATGGTAATTGGTGAGCCGTGGCCTGAAGCAAAACTTACTGAGCCAAACAGCAGCCCTCTTTTCTCCAACAAAACAGGCATCGCACAAATAGGATTCGCACAGTCAATGTTTCTTAACAAGCCTCCCATCAAAGCCCTATTTGGCTATTCCTGGGAGACAGCATGCATCCAATCCTCAGTATTAGGAGAGAGGTCTTATATTTGTTATTGTGATATTTATGTCCCATAGAGTTCATAGATTGCTCACCACATTGTTTTCCACTCCCATAAAGGACTGAAATGGGCAGAAGTGGCCCCCGTGTTTATCACTGTTTATTTGTCTCTGTTGGTTTATTAGTTTGTGCCGCGCTGCTTTGTTTGCCTCCAGCTTGCTTGACAGCTTGCCTCCACTGGGAATAGACTGGCCTCGGTGTCCCAGCTCTAAATATACACCAATTTTCACCTGACGTTCAGTTTGTCTAAAGTCAGTGCTGTTTGGGGAAAGCCTTGCAGCCTCTGAGGAAAGTGTGGGTTTCTGTGCAGTAACGTAGCTGATGTGATCGGGGCTTTAATAAGGTTTGTTGTGAAACAAATGGATGAGTCTTTGTGTTCTAACTGCAAACTGTGTAAGTCTTAAAATATGCACGTTTGTCATGTTTAAATCTCAGATGCTATAATGTTCAACTGCATGTCATGTTGTTATGGGAAGATGTGAAAATTTTGCAGAGGTTGCATTTGAAAAAGATAAAATGTGAAAGGTGGTAATAAATTCTTTATGGACTGTTTCAAATATAGAAGTTCAACACCTTAAATCAGAATAATAAGTGTGATTAAAAACAGGAACCCTTAAAGCTGCTGTGTCAAATTTACATGTAATTCAGGAAAATGTTTTGGTTTTTTTTACTGGGGGGGCACCAAAGTTGGACTTTATCAAATTCTACACATGGTGCCTTTAACGTGTTTTTTTTTTTTTTTTTTTTTTTTTTTTTTTTTTTTTTTTAACTTACACTAAAATTACTAACTTGATTTAATTAATTTAATTTGTACTAATTTAACAGCTATAATTACGATGCATGCGCAGCTGAGTTTTAAAATATAATCAACATTTCATACATTTTACTTTAAAATATGTATCGCGTTTTTTGCTCTGTGAAATGTTGAAGCAGTCGTTCAACATTATGAGAAGTACGTTTGTTTGAATTCTTGTGAAGAGTTTGAGGAGAAGATTGACACAACTCAGTAAATATCCTGTAGGTGGAGTCAGTAGCATAAAGACAAAAACCAGGAAGCAGCTACTAGCCTGGTTTTTTTAGCACCACTAAAGTTCTTTAGATCCTGTTTGTTTGAAACAACACAAGGGGTTTGTGTGCCTTGTGTGTTTTTTGACCAAAAAAAACAACACAAAAACAGTTTGTTTTTTGAATGGGATACACAAATCGTTACGTTTGGACAGAGATAGACAAGTTGTTTAACACTGTGTCCAGTTTTTATCATAAGCTAAACTCTCCATCTTTATATTTATTTCACAGGCACAAGTGTGGTACCATTCTTCTTATCCAACTATGCATGACGATAATTTGGGATATTTCCATTGATTTAAGAGGCCAGAAATATAAACTCTGGAGTAAAATGCAGTAACATTTTACTTGAAGAAAACCTATCGTGACTTTTTGATGTATTAGGAAAATTATAAAAGCCTTTCAAATTCTTTTTAAGAGTCCTCGTATATGTGTAAGGATGTTTGTTTTCTTTCTTTTGATAATAAGTATTGCAATATGATGCTTTCGATGCCCAACATACATTTCAAGTAAAGCGTCACCCACCACTGTTTTGTGTGTTCGATTCTCACTCCTCTCTCCTGTCTTTACATTGCTCCCACCGCAGCCCGGGTGTGTGACAACGAACTCCTGCGCTGCCAAAATGGCGGGGTGTGTGTCAACAACGTCCGCTGCACCTGTCCCTCCACCTACACGGGCCTGCTGTGCGAGAAGGCACGGTGCGAGTCGGAGCTGGGGGGCTGCGGGGGCCCAAATTCAGGCCAGGCCCCCCTGACGCCTCCGTCCACCTCCACGTTGCTGCTGCTGCTGCTGCTGCTGCTGGGCTCGGCACTGCTGAGACAGGCCTCCTGCTGGCCCGCCCCGCTCTGAAGAGACCCATTACCAGGTGGGAGGGACACACTCCCCACCGCCTCCACCTCAACCCTCCCATCTCTCCCCCTTTCAAATAATCAACAACCATAAAAAAAATACAAATAAAAAGAAGAACAACCATGAGCTTTCTGGACTGTAATGTACTGAGCTTCTCCGCCGCCAGACTCAACGGACACTCGCGCTGACGATAAAGGGAATGTGCCAGACAAATGAGTGCAAAAACTTTTCATTTAATTTCAAAGAATATATAGAAATGAAAAAAACGTATACTTCTAAAAAAAATAAAATAAAAGAAATGCCAGATATTATTTAATGAATGAGTAACTGAGCGTTTGCCTAATAAGAGTAAAACGAGCAAAGAACGGTGAGCCCCCTCCTCCCCCTCTAAGCCATACCAGGTACATGAGCTCCTTCCAGTTTGAGAAGGGATAACTGAAGATGACAGACTTGTTCACTTCCACTCTTATTGCCACGGCAACAACAGCTGCAACCAATCAGCTCTCGCACGAGCCGACGGTGGCCGCCGAATCCCTCGGGATGCTTCTGCGAGTTAATGGTGGCTGGACTAATGCCGAAGAAGAAGAAAAAAAAAAAAAAAAAAAAAAAAAGAAACTGTCCCCGCTGAATGGCAAAGACTGGCCTCAGAAACAAAACCGTTACACTTCAATGCGACGACCAACAGAAGGAGGTGAAAATCCCCAGAAGCATTCTTTGCTGTCAGTGCTTTGTGGATAGAAGGAAATCTGTCCGGACTTCCACTTTGTGACACGAAACCTTGCCCACGTTGATCCCTCTCTATCTTTCTGTCTCTCCTTCGAGCTCTATCTCATCCTCCCTCCTGTTCATCCCACCTCCCGTCCCCTCCGAGTCCCTCGCCATGCTGCCACTGACCTGTGCTTTCGTGAACGTTACTCTGTAAACCCTTGTTGGTTGAAAGATTCTTTTGTCCGATGTTAGTGATGCACATGTGTAAGAAGCCCCTTCCCCTTCTTTCCTCCCTTTGAAAAAGATACTCCAGTAAAGCTGTCTGATACTTTTTCTATCTTAGAGCCACCACACTCCCTACGATCATGGTCAGAGGATAGTTTTCACCCAAGCAGACGAGAGGTGCATAGAAAACCATCAGTGTATTTGCAAGTTCTTTTCTTGACAGAGCAAACAAAAAAAGAGTCATGTAGTCCTTTTGTATCTTTGCCGAACTGTGATTGAAAAAAGGCAACCTTTAATGTATCTATCTAAGACATCCAAATGCAGGCGCAATTGTTTTTTTTTCTTCTCTTTTTATTTGATTTTCTTTCATTCACTTATTTTATTCATTACTTTTAGTTGTGCAGTTGATTTTCCTTTGTATTGGCAACGTGCTGGCATCAAAGAATATCAGTTTACATATACAGTATTAATAAAGTGTAATAAAATCCCACCAAAGGACATTATAAATGTTTTGTTCTTGCTTTAACACTTGAGAATTTAAGTGAATAAAAGTTTAAAAATTAAACTGTGTTGATCATTTGTTGATCCTTAGAAAAACATAATTGCTTTTTGGATTTTATTTATTTTTTTATTCTGTTGACGCAATAATACAAGTATCCACCACCCAAATCCAATATTACTGTTGATAATGTTTCGATTTAGGGGAAATTATTTCAATTGCACTTCTTCACTCTGTAATTTGGAACCAAATTATATTGAATTAGAGACAGCGTTTCATTCTTACGTTTCATAGATTTATTTAAAGGAAGTGTTGAAATCCCCTGATGGGTGATTTAATAGATGCACAGCAGGTCAGCTGAAACATAGCCACCATGCAATTTAACACGTATAAAGAAGAAAATCTTCAGTCATGACTGAATTCATATTTACTTGGTAAAAATACTTATATTAAAATATATATAAAAGGTTTTTTTGTTTTTTTTATTTCAGTCAAAGTGAAGCACTGTGTGGAAATGACCTTCCACAACAAAAGTTGTGCATAACATTTTTTACTGATGTGAATCTACAAAACTGTTAGCATCAAAACATCTTCAAATTGCTAAAACTAAATTTCATTATCCCTGACCCATTTCAGGATAATGCGTATGATCTTAATTGAATGTAATTATTGATGTATTATTGTGTTCATCACTTTAATTTTGCAGCAGAAGGAGGGGGAGGCTGATTTGAAACACTTATTTCTGGTATTGCTGGGTAACTTGTGGATTTCTCCTGGGGATCAATGCGCTTTACCTGATCTCAATTTACAACGATACAAAGAATTGTAGTAAAGTACAAATACAGCAGAAGAAAATTAAAATACTACTAGAAAGTGCAAGTACCTTTAGAAGTACAGTACTTCAGTAAGACAGTGGCTTAATTTTGCATTTTATAAGCTTTTATATTTTCCTAATGCAAAATCTTAAATAACTAAATCTATCTAATTTTATTTATTATTATTATATTTTGTAGAATCAATGGGATACACAAATCGTTACCTTTGGACAGAGCTAAACAAGTTGTCTACTAAAGTTGTCAAATATATTTAGTGGGGGGGGGAACAGAAAGGGTAAAGAAGTATGAAGTAACAAATAATTGAAATACAAGTGTAGAACAAGTACGTCAAACAAACTTAAGTACAGTACTTGAGCGAATTTACATAATTTCCTTCCACCACCGGTTTAAAGTGCAGCTTTTCTTTCAAGGACAGTCGTGTTGTCTCTGTAATTTGTATATATTGTTTTGTTTTTGTTTTTTCCCCCAGGAAATGTCTAGAAACTCTTTATAAATTGAGAGACTCTTAAGGTAAGCCATTGTCCTGTTTTTTTTGTTGGTTTTTTTTCTTCACATTATAGCTGAACAGCATATTGGGGCTATACATCAACATTTCAATAAAGTACAGTGGACTAGCGAGGCAATTTCATTGCGAACAGCAGCACACTACAGCAGAGGCTGCATCTCAGGCTTCCGTTGATGACTCCTGCTTTTATTTTCTATAATTTGATGAAGCATCTTGTATAATATCTGTGCAGAGGAATGTAAGCGCAGATGTGTCCATATACAACTACTGTATATCACCTGGCTCTGAATCTCAACCAGTAATTTCAGAGGTATTTGCGATTGTAATAATGAGGCACAAATCATAATGACAACCTGCAGGGATTCATGTTGTTAAACAAATAAGCCTTTTATAACGGTTTCAAAAGTTATAAACTTTTAATTTACTGTAATCCTGAGGTGTGTTTTTTTGTTTTGCTACTCATGTTCACTTGGAATGAAAGTAACTTTTAGACGTCTTAGTTTATGACCTCTATAAAAACACCCTGGGTACTTAAATTTCCTTTACTTCTGTATTATTATCTCATTTATGACTGCATATTGTACAAACTGCTGTGTGACTTCAGGTGCTGTTTAAAAAAATGCTGACACATTAGAGAAATTAATATGCGACCATCGGAATAAAAATCCGAACAAAGCCACCCTGACAGGAGGACGGCATAAAAATCTGCGTATCAGCTTTGGTGATATTTCCGTGTTATTTATCTCGAATTCAATCTGGTAAAGATTTGTTTCAGAGGGATGCATTGTCGGAGGCACCAAATTAAATATTTACAACTATCGATGTCTCCCGGAGAGCCAGTGTTCAAAGTTTATATCGTAGGTCTTGTCAGACACTCGACAGTTCATCCATAATCTGAAATATTCAAACCGCAGCTCCGGCTAAACAGACTCCATCCTTTAGTTATTTTAAAAGTTTGACTCAGAGGGAGGAGAAGAACTTAGGAGCATTGATTGCTCTGCTAATGCCTCGATAACAAAACAACAAACCTGTTTACTGGCTCGTATGTGCCAAATTAATTGATGCAGATATTTCATATTGTCGTTCATGTCTGATCCACCTTGAAATCTCCACAAAGAATTAAATTCAAAACCTTCATTTAGAATTAGCCTTTTTTTTTTAACTCCACCAATTTATCTGACTTTAAATTGTGGTGCTGGTAATTCTTTGTAAAAAAAAAAAAGAAAGCTGATTACGCTAAAATAAACTAAAAATATACTATCTTACTTGTGATATGATACTTTATTTGTAATGGAACAGACTATTTTTATGATACATTCCCAGCATGACTCAGCAAAAACAAAGTATGTAACCTGACACAACCAAATCGAATCTAACACAATAGACAAATGCAACAAAAAGGGAAGCAATTTCAGGACAGTTTCAAGCTGGAAATTAGTCCTCATGGACAACACAAACTAAAACAAAGTTCCCTCAAACACTGCTGTGTGTGTGAGAAGTGTCTGACTCCAGGGACGCCCTGAAAAATTCAGTCAAAGTCACTCGTTTGTCAAGGTCCCCTACAGTGGCCCTAATTTTAACCATGTGTTCAGCCCAGGTGTCAATGCACCATGCTGCGTGGAGAATTAAAATAGAGTTGATGTCGTTTGGGGAGAGGACTTCATCCTAGATATCTCACCTCCAGCAGCTGTTGGCTGACCTAACCATGAAGCATCGCCGAAATACCTCTGAGCGAACCATCCGCTGCCACTGGATTATCTCTCCCTGTAATGTGCTTTGTGGAAATGGCTGGTTTAAAGGGGCAATGGGTGCGTTATTTTTTTTTATTTCTGCCCCGTAGCAAAAACATGGAATCTATCTATGGGGAATCTGTGACTCAGCAAAGGCATTTCAGTTATCGTGTGCCGTAATTAGGAAGAATTCTCCTGTCATATAACAACTGTTGGTGTCACTCACAGGCCACCGCTGCTCTGGGGGAGAAGCCTACTTGTCAGATTCGTGCAGGTGAACAGGTGAGTGTCAAACGCAGCAATGCAAATCAAAACTTCTACAAGTTGTCTTTAATTAACAAGACAAACTCAAAGAAAGCTAGAGCTTGTCATCTTCACTCTTTGAGCTCAGAACTCTGTTTGGTATTGCCATATACGTCAATATATTTAAGTTCGGTATAGTAAAGCCTATGTGTTTCCCATTTGCTGGGAAATGTCATCAAAGTCTTCTTTTGGATCCACTGTTTTATTCTGGAGTCATATATCACCTGGTGGTTATTATGCTAAATGCATCATGGAGGAGAAAAGAAGGAACAGAAACAATGTTGAGATGGTTAAGATTGACTTGAACAAAAAGATGGATACACTTGTGTTTAGGTGTGTTTAATGGGACTGTTTAAGGTTTAAGGACTGTTTGACATTTTTGGTAATACAGTACGCTTCTCCACATCTGAGCCAAGACTAAAAACAACCTGTCATTGTATGGGGACTCATGCTGGATTATTTACTGGCAGTTGGCTAATTTCTTTTAAACCTTTAGATTTATCAGTCTAGCTGTTTACCTCCACATTCAGTGTTTATGCCAAAACAAACTAAGCTAAACAACTTTATTTTTCTTGTATAAATATTTTGATATCATTATTTTTCCTCTAATTCTCTGCAGGATAGGAAATAAGTTTTTTTTTTGCCAAGATTCAAACTTTCTAAACCCTGTAAAATCTCACAACACCCAGACATGGACTGTTTCTCAGTCTCATGGATAAGTCCTTGGTAGGCTGCATTTCTAAGATGCCATGTCATCAAATCTCCCCGATGACTGGATGTCTAGGATCTTTTGAAATTCTACCAAAGGCCGAGTTCTTCACTCAGAGCATTTTCAAGGATGCTTTGGTATCTCCTCGGCATTCTTAAAGCACCCACAATCCTATCCACATGTACCAGTGAGATACCTGTCAGTGACACACTCCTCCAATATAAGGACTCTATAACACAGCAGTAGGTGGCGATAATGCTCCACCTGTTCATAATTCAACATTAATTGAAGCAGAAAAAGAAGAATGCTCGGAAGTTGTCTTGTTAATAAGCGCCTGAAGGAACCGACATGGAAGCACCTGTCATACCAAAGAAAGATCCTTCAGACTAAGAAACAGACACAATTTTCTGAGGTTTCTAAGGTAAACTTACCAGCTTGATATGGTCAGTTGGCACACAAATGCAATACTAGTATTCATCTAGACTTAAAGTTGAATGCTTGTGGCCAGAAACATATTAACTCAATGTCAACTCTCCCTTTATCTCTGTTTTTGGTCTCCACCAATTCCTGGAAAATACATGCGGCTCTTTAGCTGCTAAATACTTCACTATTTTCACCAACTAGTTCCTAACTCTGTCTGCAGGTGGTGTAGCATCAGTTTTTAGAACTTTCTTACTGAAAGCAGTAGTAGTAGAAGTAGTCATGTGACCCGCTGTTAATCTACAAATATTGATCATAGCAGCTTTAAGATAAAACGGGATGTTTACTATAAATCAGGAACTACCGCTACACAGATAGTTCTTCAGGCAACAGCCCTACTTGCACTTCTCACAGTGAAATACTGGATTTCTATTTGTTCAGCTAAACTAAGTCATCATATGATGTGTCCTTTCGGTGGAAAAGACAGCACTGCATTCTGACATTATTGAAGATAAAATAAAATACCACCCGTTGGTATCTAGAAAAACATCTCACATATCAAACATTTTTCTTTTTAGCCTGTATCATTGTCTGAACTTCAGATATTCATTGACTGATGCTCGGTAAGAGGGCAAGTGAAAACAAGCCGAAGCAGACTTACATTAGGTCGGGTAGAGAGGTATTGACCTTGCCCCAGCACTATTATTCCCGCTCTGGTTCTGATGTGTTTGTTTGTGTGATGATCAATGCACTTATTGAACAACACACGGCACGTATTGATCACGCTTTCTTTTTCCTACAGTGTGGGTGCTGAGTGGCCAGTGCTTTCTTCCACAGCCCAGTTTTGTCCACGCTGAAACCAGACATACAGTACCTCCACTAATGGACACTAAGCTGCCACTCAGCTAGAAGCCTTCACAGAGCTTGACTGAACATTTCATCCTCTTTTTTTCCCCTTAGAAGTGGTTCTTTTGAGATGGTAAAAAGTTTTCTTTTTTCCTTTGGCCCACATCTTTCCTTTTAAATCACACTGGCATTAGCAGGGTAATCTCAGTGCCTGGCTAACTAATGAATACTTTCAAGGCTCCATTTTTCAAAGGTACAGATTCCTTTGGAGACCAAGACACCTGAGAGTTTCCACAGTGATGTTACCAAGGTAATATGTCTCCTTTCTGGTGATTAAGTGTGTACATCTAGGATTTTTAATAGCTGCAACATAATGGTATTGTATCCATTTTTCTTGGGGGAAATGTCAAATACTCAGTTCCTGCAGGGTTGGGAATCACAGGTTATTCTTTAAGTTATAGGCATCCTTTTATTGCCATGATAATAGCAGAAACATTATTGAAGAGTTGTTGATTATTGATGTTTTTAGTGCGATTAAAATGTATTCAGAAGGGATAATGAAAATCACACTGTTTGATTTAACAATATCCAATTTGAAAACACAATTTATCTGGTCTCAGAAGAGCTAATGCATAATGCTTTGTTTTTAAAATCAGACTATTGCCCATAGCACTCAATAGGCAGCTATTGTTGTCCTAAATATATGGTAGGGGCCTTCAAAACCTATAAGTGTGACCACTAGCGGCTGTAGCATTTGTGATGGTAAAGTTTACATTAGGAGTTAGGTTGAGGGTAATTGGACGGATCAAACACAGACCTGGAGGAGGCCACTGTTCACTGTGAATATATGAATCTGACTATGCTACACTGAGGATTGTTTACAGGTGGATTGTTGCATCCTAATAGACGTAGACCTCAGGTTAAATTTTAAACTACTGGAGCAGCCGTTAACCTTCAACATTGACCACCATATTAACCTGTCCTGCACCAACTCTGCAACCACCGTCTTTGTTACTACGACTTCCACATTGTCAGACTGGCCACTGTTTTGTGATTGGTCCACCGTTCAAAGCAGCTGTGCATACCTTCATGCGCACAGGGTTTCCAGACTATAATTACAGTGAAGACAGAAGCTGTAAGCCATAGTCGGGCGGAGCCAGACCACCACTGTCAACATTTACTGTCAACATTTACTATGTAATTTAAATTCTGTAAAAATTGTAGGCAACATAACATTTTTCTTGAGCCTAATCAAGTAGTTTTGGTGCCTAAACCTAACCAACTACAACGGACTGGCAAAGAAGTGAGGGGAGAAGCAGGTATATATACACAGGAAGACAGAGACAACAGGATGCAGGTGGAAACAATCAGGGCGGGGAGGACAATCACAGAAGGCGGGAAAAAACAAGGGACTGGAAGGTAAGTGACCTGAAATGACACAAGAGGTAAGTACCAAAATAAAACAGGAAATAGAACCAGAAAAAACTTAACGGACAGGACGAGATGTGACAATGTGTGATGATAGCCGTCTTTTTAATACTATAACACTCAAGCTGGGTGCTTTGTTGGTGATTAATTCCCATGACAGAAATAATAGACCAAATATTTGCATATACGACAAAAAGTTAAACACCTTCTTCATTATCTTGTGATTCAAACAATGTCATTGCGGTCTGTTAAGTCAGTGCCGGGCCTCATCATGTCAACAGAGTGAGACAACACATGGGAGACAAAGTGACAGAGAAGTGAGACTGAGTCACATAGTAATATTACGCAGTGGTACCGAGACAAGCCATCGGGAATCAAGCGTTACCATACTTTTTCCCAGCTCTTTAAACTACTTGACACTCCTGACGTGTCAGTGCAGGGAAGTGTTTGAAATGTAAAAAGTGAAATCCCATCGTGGCGCAATACAGTTGATGGATGTCAAATATGGCTGTGATGGCAGGGAGAGTCACGAGTGAAGGGGAAGCGACACCAACCACCAACACATGGTGAACGCAGGTTTGATGCTGCAGCGACAGGTTTCTTCTGCACTCTGAGTAGATGCAACTGTAACTGGGAAACATAAAGTAAACGGCGTGTACCTGACGAGCAGTCGACGGGCCCAAGACACCACTGAAAAAAATAAACTGTTAACTGTTACCTGGTTAAATGAAAATATAATTCATTGATTGGATTTACAATACAATTGAGGAATAATTACATTTATGCGGCATGAGCGCTCTGAAATCTCCGGTTAATTTTATAGCTGCACATACAAAGTGAAGAGGACAACAAAAAAATTACTGAAGCAAAATTTTAAATATTAATGTGGACTAGAGCCTTTGATATTGTTTGATATTGTGATAAATCCAGTCTTATCTCTGCAGATACAATGTAGAGGCTAAATAAATCTGACTTACACATGTGGAGTATGTCGTGAGGGGACGACAACAAAAATCAAATTATTTTTATCAGCAAAATTATATACATTGAAAACCTGCACCATTGATTGCCTCACCTTTTTGATAGCTCATCAAATCTCTTCGTTTTTCTTTGAGCTACAACCCCGTTTCATGAAAAGTTGGGACGCTGTGTAAAATTTTAATAAAAACAATGATTTGCAAATCTCATAAACCCCTATTCAATTGCAAATAGACCAAAGACAACATATCAAATGTTGAAAGGGGGAAAATTTCTTGTTTTATGCAAAATATGCGCTTATTTTGAATTTGATGCCAGGGGCATGTTTATCACTGTTTAGCATCACTTCTTGTTTTTACAACACTCTGTAAATGTTTGGGAACTGAGGAGACCAGTTTCTGGGGTTTTGGAAGTGAAAAGTTGGGTGATGAGTGTCTTTAAAACATCCAGAAAGTCATTCAGTCAGATATTTTATTAATATGTCAGTAAGTTAGAACTCTGCAGTGTGCTCTTTTAATGAAAGTTACCATTACTCCCGACTTTAATGTTGGCTAGTTTGGTGTCCAGTTTTATTTTTAACACTTTGATAGTTACTTTCTGAGAAATACATGTCATTATAATGTGTGTTTTTAGAGAAAGAACAACTCCCCTATTTATTTTACATGGTGAAGCTCTGCGAGGACATAAAGACTGACGTCACTCTTCACTCTTTAGATGTCAAAGTCAAAACCAAAGCAAATGACTGAATATAGAAGTGCAGAGATTTGAAGTAGCACTGTTTGATTTCTGTGTCATGCTCTTCCCTGCAGTGTGTGTGTATAGTATCAACCTGAGTACACACTGGCTGTTTTCCACGGATGTAGTGTGTGCTGTGGACAAACAGCGGGGCCAACCATAGCGTCAACACCCTCTCTATATACACTGATAGACTGAACAAATCCAGGGTCAAATAAAAACTCACAAAGCTCAGATGCCTGGGAAAAAAAAAATATGGAGCAACTTAACTATTTTATATATCCTTCATTTATAGTTTCATTTTGCCTTGATAAGTGTAAAGTTCCCATGATCGCAATCTCCATTGTGTATTAAACCAGCTAATGAAATAAATCAAAGAAGTAAGTGATAAGCCATTTGTCATTTTGTCAATCAGGCTGGATCTGTTTTGACAGTCATTATTTCAGAGCAACAGGTATTATTCACACACACATAAATATATATATATCTCCTCCTGAAAAGGCAGTTATATCAGTGTTGTCCGTGTTGTGCTAATAGGATCGGCGACATCTGTCTCATCAGAAATAGAATTGATTCAGCACCAAGCCCATGGCAAGACACCTGATGTGCAAACACTTTGAGACATGTGAGACTCACAGCTTTAGCTTTTGCAAACCACTCTGAGAACAGTGCCTGGACTGCCTGTTTTTGTTTTTTTCTTCGGTTATCGAGTCAATGACATCGTCAGTCATATCTTGATGTTTTCATGCTGTATAAGGCCGTGCTAGCTAAATAATCCTCCTCCTTTACTGTTTGTTTTCTCTGGTTTCAGAGAAAAATGAGGCCACTCTTGAAAGATTCTGATATTCTCATTTGAAGTTTCTTTGACTTTAAAGAGAGGGAGATGTCGGTCAGAGAATTAGCATCACGGTAGCATTGTTCACCTTCAAAGAGGCGGGCTAATTCCCACTATCTTTGATGTTCCTGCAGGTACGGCATGTCGGGGGGAGACGGGAGGAAAAAGGTGACGACCTGAGGGAGAGAAGGAGGCCTGCTGCAAATGCGGGCTGAGATGGTCATCTGTGCTGAAATTAGCCAACATTCCTGTGTCTTTCCCTTTATTTGGAGAACAAAAGAGCATCTCTGGTGCTGCAAATACAGTTTGCTCTGCTGCTGGCAGCCCTGCAGCTTTAATAAGGATGGGATAATCAGCCGTATTGTGGGTCCAGCCTCCGGGCTCTGGCAACGAATCAACCAAAAGCAGTTTATTGGACGGTAAAGACACCAACATGGCTAAAAGTCCCTCGGCCTGGCAACCGGACTGTTGGGCAGCCTCCAGGGTTTGGAAAGCACAGTGTGTTTTTTGGCAGCTCGCATGCCACAACCAGGGAAAGTAAATGAAAACCTTCCTCTTCGCTTCTCATCTACAGGAATTAAAGTGGCCTTGAGCGAGCTCCATCGAGTCTGCCTCAGTGGATCTGCTGAAAAAGAGTAGTATAACTCTTCCATATATGTAGATGTTGCGATGACTGAGCGGCTGAGGTTAGAGACAGGGCAAAGACGCACTGACACAAGTGACACTGTTATCTTTGAACTTACCTTTGAAGTTCACAGAAAATGTCCAATGTATTCTCTCATTATCCTCTTTTACTGTTTCCTGAAACTCGTGTCCAACCAGCTGAGAATCTCTTCTTTGTCTGCTCTGCGCTGATGAGCAAATGCACTCAGTAACCTAGATTGTTGCCTGGGAAGAGCTTCATTATGGAGCAGGAGAAAATACCTTTTTTTTTTTTTGCTTTTGCGTATCCCCCAAAGACACAAACAGGTGTGGGTGAAAAAATAATGCATGGCACGATTTTACTAAAATCTTCTGCATTTGCTACGACTTTATTGCAGGTATAAATATATATGAACTCTATTGACAGTTCTTGTTTCCTGTTTTTTAAGCAATGTAAAAAAAACAAAAAAACGGGTAAAGTTTGTGTGTTGATAACTATATACATTGCGGCCACATTATTTATCACTATGTTACTTTTTAACAATGAAGGATTTAGTCATGTTTGTCGCCATCTGTGGCTGAATGACCCTTTTTACCAGTTCAATGAAACCAGATTCAAAACTACAGTTTACATTTGGCTTGTGTCTTATAGCCAACTAGACATCGATACCCCCCCCCCCCCGCCCCTCCCGCCCACTGCATGAACTGTAATAACTTTGGTGATCTCCATATATTTTATATAGAAAAGGCTCTAGCAGTACGCTCATTAATGAACCAAATGATCACCATAGCAACACCAGCCCCGGCGAGCTTCACAAATCCCTGCGCCATGCAGACAGCCATTTCCCCAGTGGGTCGCCGTTAATGAACTTAAACCAAGTAAAGCTTACCTGAAGATGACACAGTGTATTTTGTGAAGTTATTCCCTGATTGCATGTTTAGTTACTTGGTTTCTTCTTGTGCTAATTTCAACAGTGATTTGTTTAGGGTTTTTAGTGTTTCAGGGATATAAAGATTGCTATTTCTCATATTGTACTTCTGAGAATTAAGTGCTATCCTCTGTTTATTACTATTTGGCCATGTATTTTAATTGGTTTTAATGATTACACTTTTGTTTGAGAACACACCCTGCTACCCACTATTAAAGCTGACAGATTGTTCTGTCACGAGCGGGTTGGTGAGCTGTGCGATTTATCTAGCGAGCTACCAAAAAACGAAAGCTCTGCACGTAAAAATGGCATTTTTCATAAGCCAATACATATAGACAGAATATTGAGCTTTCTTTTGCTTCTAATCTTTTCTCCATTTTCTGCATTGCGCAACTGAAGGCTCTGACATTTTAATTTTAAAGGTTCAAGATCCTTTAAGGTCCTCAAACAACCAGTAGGAGCCACAAGAAAAGTTTATGGGCAGGAATAAGACAATAATGAAGACTGAATAGCGCCAAGGAGCTATTGAGAACATTAACAGAACAGACATACTCGGAACATGTTAGACCAGACAAAGAGCAGCTACAGAAACTCCAGCTCACACTCACTCAATCACTCATGCACACGGCAATGTAACGATAGAGTATTGACAGAAGCACAGAGTCAAGGCGGGTAATGTTATCCCTTACATCATACGTTAATGTAATCAGTTATGTTGAGAAAATGATTGGCGAGACGGTTTGTCCCTGCATGCTGGAGAGACAATCTTTAGCATTTTACCTCGATAAGGCTCTCGGTGTGCTCCAATGATGTGAAGCGTTCCTCCTCCAATGACTGCTCTACCAAAAACAACCTTGAACACAGATAACAACGGATGTTTGAAATAAGAATACATGTATCCTCCATGGGAACATGCAGAGAAAAGGAATGACCGCGCAGCGCCGAGGATTTAAAAACAAAGATACAGATCACTCGTATTACCACTTGAAAGCATTTTTAAGTCGGTAAGAAATAATAGGAACATTTGCATATGACCTTGTGGAGTGTTTTGGTAGCAGACAGAGAAGTGCTTCTCTCCGTGCAGGCATCTAATCAGACAGCTTGATTAAACCCGTGCAGACCCCCTGTTGCACGAGGGCGTTGGGGCTCACGTGTGTGAGCGTACACTCATTTAAGAATCACTTATCATAGTAAATGAGTGTCAGTCAAGGTCTGAGATGCACTACAGTATCTGTCACAGTGTCTTTTCATTAATCCTTCTGCACAGCATATTTCCACTGGGCTGTCTAAAAATAGGTGTCTTAAATGGTGGTGTTTTTCACTTACATTTTTTTCATAATTTTGTATAAGAACATTTTATTATCAAATGCCCAAGACGGTGTGTTTTAATGTTTTTAATTGGCATGACTGAAGTGCCAATTAATGACGTTAAGGCACACCAATATTGAAATGATATAAAAAGTTACCAAATAAATAAAATATGTAATCCAAGTGTTTTCACATTGTGGGGCAATTCGCTCTCAAAACATACAGCTTTTTGTTAGTGTGATCTCCTTTTCCGTGGCAACACATGGGGTATGACTAATAACTGGAAAGCAATCAGTCACGTCGGCAGGCTGTTCCGTAATGTATGCACTCTTTACTACTCCAAGTAGGCCGAGTAACAACGTACCAACAAAGACAACTTTTTTTTTAATGCTCTCTAGAGATCATGGGATTTTTCAAACTGAATAAATACAGCGCACAGAAACACAAAACTGCTTTGCGAGCTCTACGCTGCTGTAAGTAACATATCTACTGAAAAAAGAAATCCACGGACACATGTATTTTTAAGATATTAGCACCGTGTCACCCACTCAACGGCACCAAACTGAATGCGCTATCAGTAAAATCCAAAAGCCAATCATTTTAAAAAAAAAAAAGTTACTCATTTCCAAAATGTACATGTTTTTATCTAACAAAATATTCTGCTTCAATCCAAATGTATTGAAGCTTAACCTTTCAAAAATATTTCCACTGATGTTTTCTAGTGATGAGCAGGGTGTGCTGTCAGGCTGATCTGAGCAAGATCCAAATGTACAGTTGACCAATCAGATTTCCTGGTCGGAGTACAATATGAAGAACGAGTTGGTGGCGTGAAAGAGTTTTGCCAGTTCAGTGTGTCATTAATGTGTCATGCTTTGGATCAGCCCTCCGTTTTAACAATATCTGTTAATTAGCTTCCCTCTCCGGCCTCACTCGTGCTCCCACTCCCTGTCAGACTCTTTTACTCTCTCTCAGCTCAACAACTCTTCCTCACGTCCCACTTCCTTGTCTGCGCTCTGTCTTCCTGTTTCGCTCACATTTTCCATCTTTGGTAATTTGGCCCAAGTTCATTTTGTCACCGAACGGATTCCTCTGCGAAGTGAAAAATGACATTTTGGGTCGGGGACTTCAAGGATGGTCAAGTTAATGAATGGCCACCAGATGGCCCTTATTAGGCTAATGTGTTCCCCCTCTCTGCAGCCCCAGTTCTCGCCTGGGGACTTAACTCGCTGGCAGCCTCTGTGTGTGTGTGTGTGTGTGTGTGTGTGTGTGTGTGTGTGTGTGTGTGTGTGTGTGTGTGTGTGTGTGTGTGTGTGTGTGTGTGTTTGCGTGTGTGTGTGTGTGTGCGCGTGTGTGTGTGTGTGTCCGCACGTAGTTAAATCAGGTTAACCTGCGAAGATAGAAGGACGCTGCATCTCTGGTTTCACTCAGCCGCTCTGTGTTTTTTTTGATGGGGTCAACTGTCCGCTGCTGTCCCGGTCACTCCAGCACCCAGCTGACCCTCGGCCCTCCCCATCTGACAGCCTGACACCCGCCGCCGCCGCCGCATTAGTCTGAAGTTTACATGCAAAAAATAGGATTGAGAGAATGAGCTGCGAGGCCCTTTCCCCTCCAATCTGACAGCGTGTTAATTGCCTCATTTATAATCCCTGCTCATCAAAATGAATAATTGTTGTAATGCATACATCTACCACAAGGACCTTTGTTAAACTCTGGAATTATGCTAAACATGGTAATTAATTGAGTTTAATTTATTATATCGTCGTCTGTGTATGCTGCCGCTGGGCTTGTGTGTTTCCGTAGGCGAACGTTGTAGCTTTGAGGGATGAGTGCAGAGCTGTCAACTCGGTTTCAAATGAGGGGCCGCCGTCAGCAGATCAACAAGTTACCAGAGGCCTCAACATCTTGTCTCTGTTGCCACTGCGATTCATTATGGAAAAATCCTGTCATACCTCATTTTGCGAGCAAAATAGAATCATTCAAACAAAGAAAATGTCTTCTAGTGGAAATTTAACTTTACGTGTTTGTGGTTTGTTCAGTTTTGTTTTCTTGCCGTCATGAAAATGTTCTGTTTTTATGATGTACTCTTGTGTTGTTGTCACTTTTTTATTTTAAAATCTGTGATCTGTCATTTAATCAGCCTTAGTTTAATAGAGATTTATTGCATGCATTTTAAGTTACAGTGGTATTCTAAACAAAATGCAGCTGTAATCGGTATTTTTTTTATAATATATCGGATGACAGTGTGGGAAGGAGTTGCTAATAGTGTCGAACCTACAGGGCATTACCATCTGCATCTGCATTCATCTTGGCTGTAAGGAGTCATAGTGAGTTTCAGCTCATTGTTTAGCTGTCCAACATGCAGCTTTACTGTTTTAGTTTTCAGCTGTAGTCATTTTTATTGGGAAAAAAACTCTTACTATACCGAAATACCACTGTCTGTCATGGACTGAACAGGCACAAATAATAGACATTCAACTTTTTTTAACTGAACTAAGCAAGGTTATTTGACTCAGCAACTATGTGCGTGCATTTTGGTTGCAATACCATCTATGTCCACTAGGCCCAACTTACTTCACAGCCCAGCTCCACTCCTTTGGGCTTGTTTTAACCATGTGGGCATCGGTTACAGGACATCCTCCGACGTCATCGTGTTCACCATCTGGCATCCTGTACATAAAGCTGAGGATCCACAATTCTAGGCTTCTTGTGTATCTCCTGCTCCCTGGAAATACACCTAGAATATTTACATTGAGTTATTGGTGACTGGCCTGGCATCAGTATTTGCTGTAGTAGTTTGTTGCAGTGTAATAGTTTGGAAACCCTGTTAGCATGAAGGTCTGTTTAACTGCTGAGATGTGGACCATTCAGAAACCAGTAGGGGTGGCTGTAAGTGCGATTACAATGAAGTTAAGCGTTTAGTTTGAAATGTAGCTCCGGAAATGGGGGCTGTGGTTGAGATAGACAAAGTGACATGGAAAGCTGTATCAACACAAGTACATATCTGGGAATTGAAGCAGGAATATGAACAGTGCTTTAAAAGATGGCATTGCACTCTGCTCACAGTGATGGAGGGTCTCTGTTGCCTACAGTGTGGTGAGTTTCAGCGCACACACGTCAAATGATGGTCAACACTGATTGGTTAAAAGCTGCTCCAACAGTTTCAAAATTAACCTGAGTTCTACTTCCATTAGGCTGCAATGACTAGAAATAATTGAGTGTAGCCAGACCCTTATAGTCAAGCAGTTCATTTGGATCTGGTAAAACCATACTAATTTCTGACAGAACCTCATGTAGAATTAGTCTGGGGATTTTTTTTTTTTGTATGTTGTAGAAAGCTTTGTGGTGGAAAGGTAGAGGTTGCTGCTTGCTTATACTTTGGTGTTTCTTCAAACTCTTGTCCTATTTGATTTGTAGTGAGGGAGATAGCTGTGGAACTGTTGTGTCTTTAATTGCAGCTTGAGCCAGGTTATCAGCCATTTTAGTCTGAACTCTCTCTGAAGTTAAAGCTTTCATGTCAGAAAAAAATACATTTAATATTTTTCAATCAACTTGTGGTTGTAACACAGACTATAGCTACAGTATGATAGCTATTAGCTACAAGCCGCTTTTGTTTTGCTAACATTGGTGTAAAGCTTTAGCTCATATTGAAAATTACAGTTACACAATGTGCCCAAAGAGGTTTCAGAGACGTTGGTCCTGTTATTAATCACACCTATACTATTCCTTCACAGAGAAGCCAAAATATATGCTGTGAAAAAGGCCTATTGAAAAATTGCACAAAGTTGTTTATGTTAAATGGTACATGTAGCTCTTTTTCAGGTATGGTTACAAATGTACTGACCAGACGCACAACATCATTGCTTATAAAGCAGAATTCTCTCTTTGGCTTTGAATGCACTGTTGTCGCTAAAAGATCTGCGAGCCGGCTCATAAATGAAATGCGACTGAATGAGCAATTCATGCGTGAGCCTGGTTGCCACAGCAGACTAAATAGGGCAACAGCATCATCATTATCCATCACACTGAAGATATAAAAGTGTAATACGGGGAGTAGGGTGACCTCAGGCGGCGCTGAATTTTCTCGCAGTGGTGGTGTGGTTGCCGTCGGTGGAGGTTGGGACATAACTGCTGACGCCACCACATTCCCAGGAATGACAAATGGGAGCTGAATACATCTGGAGGTGCTTCAGGGGACACTAGGGAATGGGCACGTTGTGAATGGCACGATTGCCAGTTGAGGTGAGGTGGGAACGGAAAAGGTAACGCAAAGAGTGAGCTAGAGCCAAAGACCCGAGAATAGGAGCTCTGGCTCCCACATCGCCATCCTCCCTCTGCTGCATAGGGGGGGAAGTAGGGGTCTGTATACGCACTATACTGTATAGGTGTGCTCTATCAACTACCTATAGCATCAGTTAAGCTTTGAGCTACGGTATGAAGGTAAATAATGATTCAAGATTGAGTACAGTGTTTAGATTTAAACACTGTACACATACAGTATATTCACAGACGTACTGTAAACTGCAGTCTGCTGTATATGCATTGTACAAACATAGCTGATGCACATTACAGCTCACTTGTACAGAAACGAGCAAAATATTATTCACTGAAGCAGTTAACATGCTGCATTAGAAATGTGATAGTCGTGTAGGTAATTGATGTCAGACAAATGGCATGTCACATTGCTTATCTGTGGATTACAGCAGTGAAAATCCTGTAACACAAGTTTCATGCTGCCCGTAAAATCCTTCCAGTCCCACTTCAATAATACAAGACAGAAAAGGCTAACGCAGTTGGAAGAGAGGTGCAAATGAAATGTAACTGAGACAGTAGCTTACCATACAGGGTGATAGTCTCTCTCATCTTCTCTGCCAAACTGGGGTGGATCAGTGTGAGCTCCAGCCTCCCGTGCAAACCACGGGGGAGGGAAGAGTTCCAGGATCTCCGGGACACGCGGAAGTACCTCCGCTGTGAAGAAATTGCACTTGAGTCAAAATACTGATTTAAAATTTAAATCAACTGGAGTAAAAATAAAAGGCTAGTTGAAGTTCATTCACTCGCTTTAAACTTAACGTTCCCAATATTTCTCTTAAATTTTGCCTTCAGGTTGCTTCAAAGTTAGATTACACTTTCTACACTGTTAACTAATATCACATATATTCTCTGTGTCCCAGCAGTGCCCAGAAGCAATATCACATTTATAGAGGAAAATGTTCAAATCTAGCACACCATGTTTTTAAGTCTGCAACCCCACATGAAATGCTAAATTCCCAGTGATTTAGTATCACACTTTTGATACTTTTGAAAACTTTGGGATACTGACTACATATTTTAATTAAAGTTCTTTGGGTTTGAAGTCATATGTACAAAAGTTTGCAATGGTGGGTGAGTTTAAATTACACACTAAAATGTACTAATGTCAAACTATGACCTTTAACTGAAATATCATGAACAAAATAAGACATCAACCTAAAAAAACAAAAGTACTGGTATATTTTGACTTTATTCTCTCTGTAGCGCCACTTGTTCCTACACTGAAAAAAATGATACTTTGGACCAACTTAAAAAAAAATTGCTGTAATTTTTTACAGCTAAATGTATTACTTTTTCTCAAATTGCATTTTTTATTTGATTTAAACCTAAAATTTTAATTTAATATGAATACAAAATATTTATTTTACCCAAGATAAAAATTTACTTTTATACAAAGTAAAAAGATTATTTTTTTATCAAGACCGTACACCATTTTTTAGCTTTGTTACAACTCGATTTTTTTCATTTTGGAAAAACCTAGTATTTAATATTCCATCTAAGTAAAGTTTTTTACTTTAGTATAAACTAGTTAAAATGCTGTAATTTTTTACACGCAAATTTATCAGCTTCCATCAAGTTAAATGTCTTATTCAGAACAAACTAAAATTTTTAATTTTGTTACAAGCAAATTTATCAGCTTTTCTCAAGTTAAATGTCTAATTCAATATAAACTATAAGTTACAGTTATACCTTAATTAATACATTTTCTTTAGTCACAAGCAAAGACGTCACTTAATGTAGTCCAATACAATTATATGTTTTGTGTTTTACAAATAAAATTTCACAACAAACAGTATTTTCTGTGATATGAAAGTAGAATTTTCACTTAAGATAAAACTGAAAACATTTAGTCACTGTCAATGTTTGATCTTGTTTACGTAATACAAATAAAGACAGGGAAATTCTCTTCAAAAGACCTTCAGGTTTATTGTGATGGCTCTTAAAAAAATGCATCACCTTTGATCAAGTACTTGAAAAATGTTTTATAAAATAAAACATACATAAATAAAACCTTCCATTTGAAGCCTGTAAAGCCAGCACTATAGGTAGGTAGGTAGGTAGGTAGGTAGTTACTTTATTAATCCCCAAGGGGAATTTTTTAAAATGTGTTTATTTGTGTTCCACACATTCATAATTAACAAAAGATAAATAAATAAAGTAAATTCGGGTCTTTTTTATCTGCATTAAGTTTCTGCAACAACATCCACATAAATGCTAAGATGTAAGAAATGTTTATCTCTCAAACATGTAACATGTAATGTAAAAGCCACAACTGTAAAATAGTGTTTCCAAAACTGTTAAAACTTTTCAATATAGTATTTAAACCTTTTGCAACTATTCTGTTATGTTAACCACATAACTGCTAACATGTAAAATTGTTAATCCCTATTATGAAATATGTAATATAGCCATTAAGTGTATAAACGTTATTAAAACTTGGCTGTCCTTACATAAAAGCTACGACAAGAAATGTCACATTATATTGAACTGTTATAAACGTGAGATCAATGGACAAGAACTGGAAAAATACAGTTCAATTGCTGTGGGACAATCTATGAGCAAAGGTCAGTGTTTTGTGAACAATTCAGTTCAACAAGAAATAATACCACTACTGGTACAACTGAGCTGCAGCTCATTGTCAATTAAGCATTATTCACAGTGCTAATATAATATCTAAATATTGATACCACAGACAGATTTCTATTCAGAAAAAATCTAAACAAAAGCCAATTTAGAGGTGACATCTGTTTCCATCTTTCATATACATTTAACAACTGCCTGTAAGATATTTGAATCCACGTTATAAAAACAGAACAAAGAACATGCTGTATCCAAATGTCTTTTGTGGATTATTCGAATGTTCAGAGCTTGACACTCAGACTGTACACTCTGCACGTCACCTTTTTGGGTTCCATCTCCATAAATATGTTCTGCGGTGCATCAAAAGTGTACTTTAGCTCACTTGGATAGCTCAAGTTTAGAGCATAGATGAGACCAAATAACACGGCACACGCATGTGCAACTGATGGCAGCTGATTCAGGACTTCCACACCTTCAATAACGATGCCGATATCCTGTGGTGGCTGGAGAGGATCCTCCTCTTCCCTGATGACAAACACTGCCATTGTGCACCTCTGAAGCTCTGTCTCAGCTTCATCCTTCTGAACAACCTGATAATAGACAAGACAATCATTAGTTATTCTGATCAAAACCAGTGTCTCGTACGAATATAAAAAAAATTAGCTACATAAACAATTCTCACAGTCAAATCATGATAAACTTATATTGAGGTTGTAGTGATGCGAAAATGTCATGACTAAAAAGTACAGTATTTTTCTCATGGGAAACAAGTAAAGCACTGGGACAAGTATTAATAATTACTATCTCCCCAAAAATGATTGCATATGCTGTGGCAAAACATACTAAACAGTAAGATAGTGAAGTATACTCACTTCAATTAAGACACAATAATGTTAAAAGATACAGCTGACAATAATTAAAGTCATAGGCAAATGAACATGAATGTACAATTAGTCTGAGTATGTTACTGGGACCTGAGAACATGTATATGAGATTTAAAGTTTAAATAATCAATTCTTCATCTTGTCTTGAAATGAATTGATTAATGCAAAACTAGTTACCAGATACTCCTTGATGAGGTTTCCCACGTCTTCCCCGAGGTCCAGAATGATGCACTTCAGCAGACACTCCCTTTTCAGATTCATGTTATACTGTCCAATTTTGCCACTTTACAAAAAAATGATTACATTTACTTACTACATTATGCATCTGTACCAAGTTCAAAGCTATTCTCAACAGTGTTTCATTTCTATTTTGGGTTTGTGATTCCTATTTAAATACACAAGAAAATAATGTTCACAGTTGTTCATTTTGGGACTTACCAAATTCAGCAATATGGCCTTTTCAGGAAAAACAGTAAACCTGTAAACACAAAGGATATAGTGAGATTTCACATTTAGTTTTTTTAGTGGACAGTCAGCAATTATCCATGATTGTCACTACAGACTAATTCATTGCCTAAGCCTTAGATACACTGGTGGTATTGTACTATACTGCATTACACTGACAAATGCAAGAATGAGTATGAATAGAGGACCGAGTCAATCACCTACAATCCCTCTTGCATCGCTTATTTGCTGTTGCAGACAGGGTGAACGTAACCCTATAGGAAACTTGACCAGTGTGCATTTCATTAGACATGAAGCCGACACGTTAAACGGCCGTCGGATAAACGTAAAGCGGTGCATGACTGCAATGACCACTAATAAACTAGCAGAAGGCTTCAGCTAGTTTATTCAAGCACGGCTAAACCCGTTGGAATATTTTAGCTCCTACTGGTGTGGTAATAAGAGCTGTAATGATACCCAATGTTAATACATAACAACCTCATGCTATGTATTACTGCAACATCATAACAGAGTTATTCTAGTTACATACATTAGAAAGACAAGGTGACAGGTCACGTGCACACACACTCCCGGTTTTCTGTCTACTTTTTTTTATCGTGTGCTGAAAGAAGCTTGAGAGTGGGACATGCAGGGTGCCATCACACCCAAGTATTTATTTACAGCGCAGACTGAATATAACTGCTGCAAGTATCAGCTATACATGTGTTGTCATGCCTCTGGTGTATTCCAATGCATTTACATTTAGATTTACACGGTTCCAAGAGCTCACTTTCAGGATGCAGAAAGCTTGCTTGTTGACCTTGAACATGAATCTGGAAGGACAGCATCTTGAAGCACCGAGTCTCTAAGACAGGACCTGAATGTGGTAAACATTGCAAGTGTAATGTGGTTAAAAAAAAATAAATGTTTGAGTAAGCCTCACAGCAAATTAAAGGGTACATTTCTAACGGCTTTATAATGCTGGTTATTATTGAAAGCATTGTTTGTTGCGACCATCTGTTACCAATGTGTATGTGTGTGTGTGGGGGGGGCAGACACTATAGCTTGCGTGTGTTTGTATGTGTGAATAAAAAAAAGAAGGCTGTGACAGAGAACTGAAAGCTCTGAAAAGTGCACTACAGTATGCATGAGTGTATTTCATGCGACCACTTTTGTTTCCAAGCAGCGCCTGGCCATGCCAACGTGCACACAGGGCTATAGCACACATACGTGCTGTTGAATCAACGCTGCGTGAATAACTCCTGTGCGAGAATAAGCTCGAGGCTACGGTAATGTAGCTGCAACGGGTAAAGAAAGACGCCCCGGTGTGTGCGTTTCTGAACGGGCCGGTGTGTATGCGTGTTTTTATGGTGATGAGCTGTCTGAGTGTGTTCCGTAGACAGCACCTTGCTGTTTATGCAGTGTTGATAGTCTCCAGGAAAACAGGGAGATTGTTGGGGTGGGGGTTGGGGGGGGAAGAGTGCTGCTTGATATTTACACACAGCGGCAATACCGTCTGGCAATGATGATGGCTCCCTCATGGCCCGAAAAGACAGCCAGAAAGCACGAGTGAGACGGAGTGAGAAATAGATGGGGACGTATGGAGTGCAGTGGAAGAAGTCAAAACATGGCAGATTTTATGAAGGATTTGGGAAAAAAAAAAAAAAAAAAAAAAAAAAGAGAAGGAAAAGTAAACAAATGGCTCAAACAAGTGCGAGTGCTGAACACGCTACTCTGTGTCAGTAGTCCTTCACTGTTGGTTAGACTGTTAATGACGATATTTTTACATCAGGACAAGGACTTTTCTATATGGTATGAGATGAAGCATTCTTTGGATCTTATGAATTCTTGTGAATTTTGATAAAGAAAATCGCGTGAACAGTTTGCTGCACCGTGAACACAGAGTAGCTACACCGTCCGTCAGTAATTACACCAAGTTTCATCACTTTATCAAAAGCACCACCCGAGTTACGCGTGGTTCGGGTGCATCGGTGATTCTTCACTCACCTGAAACTGAGCAGAGGCTGCACATCAAAGTTTGTGTCAAACTCAGGAAATGGACAACGGAGACTCTTGAAATGTTTCAGGAAGCCGATAGCAATGAAACAATGAACCTGGAGAGGTGCTATGTTCATTTGCATTTCCGAGAAGTGGAATGTCACCGTCAAAAACCCCCCAAAAAAGGCACATCAGGTCAGAAGCACAACCGGGCGCGTTTTCTTTAACTTTTGGAGATTCGTCCCCCCCAGGGTCAGACTGTCAGCTCTGAGTTCGACTGTGACCTTTTGAGGTGACTGAGGGAAAACATTTGATGGAAATGACCTGAAGTGTGGAGCGTGGCCCTCTGGTTCTCCAACATGACAATGTGCCTGGTCACAGCGCATTAAAAACACTCGTTTCTCGCCCACAAAAATACAATCGTCGCTTCCCACCAGATTTGGCTCCTTGCTACTTCCCCTTGTTCTCCAGTAATTTCTTACAAACTTTGATGTACGCTCTCTGCTCAAGTTTTAGGTTCGTAAAGAATCGCTGATGCACCCGGACCACTGCTCACAAAGCCATGTGTAGCTCGGGTGCTGATTTAAATCAAGGCACAGTACTTGGAGTTCTTACTCACAAGTATTATAGCTTCTCGGTGCTCTGTGCACATCATGGTGCTGTACATCGTTTGTGCGCAACAGGAGCAGTCTCTTATCCACCCTCGTATATCATATATAATCCTACTGTTGGCTGGTTGAGGACTTCCCAAACTAGGCGCATCATTAAAGATCAGGTTGTTTCAGCTCAACAGCTGGCTAAGTTGTTTACAGAATGCAAAATTATAGTTTATGTTGAAGATGACGTCAGCAGTTTATAGCAATAACGCAGCATTGAGGGGATGATATTTGTAGTGGAAAACAGATTCCAAAAAAGAACCTGGTAATAAAAGTCAGGTAAAGTGGAGTGGATTGGAACCGTTACAGGCAGTAGAAAAAGGCCTTTTTTTTTTGCAAGTGGCTCCACATATAGAATCAGAATATCTTCCACTCCGGCTTTTATATCACCAAGAGCTTCTCGTTCCATCAGTCTCAGCACCACAGAACTCAGTGCAAATCTTCACTCATCCCTTGGATCTCATATCAGGCAGTAGTCCAGGAAGTTGAGCCTAACATTCCCTCAGAGCTGTGAGGAAGGCTGATGTCACCCTGCCATCTGTTACACTGGTGGTCCGACCTCAGCTGGAAGTGGACTGGCCTGATCTAGACATGGCCCAGTCCAGGCAAAGCTTGCCTGGTGGGCATCTATTACAGGATCTCTCTCTCTCTCTCTCTCTCTCTCCACCCCTGCAGTGCCAAGAGCACTGGCTGCTACAGCCCGGCACCATTGATCCTTTTGGTGTCCGAGCCTCAGTCTATCTTCAGAAACAGCAGGTAACCAGGCACCAGATGGCCGAGGAGACCACCACCCACACATGGGCACACACACGCAAACACACAAGACTTGATTCAGATGGCTTTTACAGAGAAGCCACAGTAAGTGGCAGCATATGGTCTGTGTCTTGTACACATAACTTCTTCAACACACGTACAACTATCCACTGCATGTTTTCACACAACCGCAGGGGCCTACTGCCGGTAGTCTGTGTTGTTTTTACATTCATTTAAGCCACTATTTTTAGGAGTCAGGTTACTTATTATCAGCATGATCACAGCAACAACACTGTTTATCCACACATTCATTCACACTTATTAGCCAATGAGCTAGTGAGAAACAGCACCCCACTGGCTGCAGGTTATTTAAGTCCTGTGGCGGGAGCAGCAACAAAACGCTCCAGTAACACCATGAAAGCTGCAATTTAATACCTCATTTGCGCAAGTTGAGCTAACAGAGGGGAAACTGACCACAAGGAAGTCTCTTGGCTGTTTTAATGTCCTTATTTGTTCATTTTGTTTTATTGGCATTAAGGAGTTCGATATGAAACTTAATGAGCAGTGTGACCGTGTAGCTACTTAAGCGGTTTCATATTCTTGAATCCACCATTTAAAATTGTAATCTGTATCTTAGCCTTGAATTAAACAGGGTCCAAGTATGTCATCCAAAAAGTTGTCGTCAAAAATGTCACACATAAATCATCTTTCCAAGCTGCTGCAGTGGAAATCAATGAAGGACTTCGACCTTTTTAAAAAGGGATCTTAACTCCCTCAAAATGGGATGCGGATCCAAACATTGTAGGTTCTGTGATTTTATTGGACACCTTTTCAACCTTGCTGTTTATAGACTGAAGTCAAAATGAGTGTTTTTGAGTATTGTTTTTGTACCTTTGCAAAAAGTCATACAAATGTCATACTATAGTATGTTGTCCAAAATGTGAAAAAAAGTCATACTATAGCATGTCGTCAAAATCATGATAAAAAAAAGTCGTACTATAACATGTTGTCCAAAGTATGAGTTTTTTTTTTAACTTTTTGGACAACATGCTATAGTGTGACTTTTTTTTCACATTTTGGACGACATTAAAGGAGTATGACTTTTTTGTGCTATTTCTGATGACTTTCGTTCAAGTCACGGAAGCCAGTATCGTGGTACAGTTTACATTTACGACTACATGCACGACATTTGTTTTACATTGTTAGTTGTCCTATTTTGGACGACATATTATACTTTTAGGTTACTACTTATGCAGGAACATGCAAATTCCACATAGAAAGTCCCAGACGGGAATCAAACCCGGGACCTTTAGACTGTGAGACGACAACGGTGACAACTGCACCACTGTGTTGCCTGCCATAAGTTGAACTATTTCTTCAGAAATAGAACAAAAAAGTCATACTTCTTTAATGTCGTCCAAAATGTGAAAATAGCACGTCGACTGAAACATGAAAAAAGGTCATACTATAGCACGTCGTACAAAAAGTGACACATGCAATACTACGTCAATTTTTAATAGATTTTCGACTACATGCAATATTATATTTTTATGATGCTTTGCAGCACATGCTGTACTATGACATTTTAATGGTGTTTTGGGGCACATGTTATAGTATGATATTTTTTGATCATTTTGGACCACATGCTATTTTGTCATTTTTTTTTCATCAGTTTGGACGTTTTAATGACATTTGTTTGGTCATTACTAACCAAATGCTACAATATCACATTTTCATGACATTTTGGACTTCTTACTGTACTGTGACATTTTTATGATATTTTTGATAGATAAATGTAAAATACAAATAGCAATATGTTTCATTACCAAAGCATCTTTTTCTGCATAGTACATAAAATATACGCCAAAACGATGTCTGTGAGAGTCCAATAAAACCAACCAATCAACCAATTAATAAGGTGGACTCTAATAAATATAGTTCCGTAAAGTGTCTCCGATTATTATTATTATGTATAAGTACCGTGCTCTAGGAAATGAACTCTGGTTTCTACTGTACATGTTACTAATGTCCCGCCATTGCAGGTTTGAATGTCTGTTGCAAATAAAAGTAAATAAAAGAAAAACTCAAAACTCTTCATCAGCTCTTAAACTAAAATCTCTCAAACTGCTGGCTGAATCCTCTTCTGTGAAATGTTCAATAGAGCATGACATGAAACACGGAGGCCTTAGAAGAAGCAGTGTATATCTTTATTATGTGCTATGTACATCATTTACACTATGATACAGCGACAATACACGTTTCTGCTACACAGTCAGGATTGCACGGTTTTAGAGTTAGGCCACAGCGGTTGGGTACCGTGGTTATGAGACATAACATTGAGCGTACAATAAGTACAGCGTACATCTTTGGCTTCATAAGGATAACACAAAAAAGGACATGGGGCATGAACACAGCGAATGCAAACTTCAGTCAGAGTAAACTACACAAGTGTATTATTAGGATATATTTTCCTAATGTATGAGTGACTCTTATGTCTCTGTTCAGCCCTGAATCCTGCTGAAATGCTTTCCAAACGTACAGGGGTGCCGCCGACGCACACGGATATAATCTGTGCACACAGTGTATGTGAGGAGATAACAATGGTGAGAGCAAATTCTAATTCATTCCCTAATTGGCAAAACATTTTTTCAGTCTATTAATTTGTGGTAAATTTAACTAGTCCTCATTGTTCTGCGGTTGTTTATAAAGATATCGGCCGCCTCGCTCCCCACTCATACGATAATACTGAATCTTCCACTCTCCCCCCGGCAACAAACAGCGGCGGCGATTACAGCCTACAGAGCGTCGGGGTGAGGGACGGAATACAGAGGGAAACCGAGAAGACAGAGATTGGATGATAGATAGATGGGGAAAGAGAGCAGTAAAGACGGAGAGGGAAGGGAAGTGACACAGTGAGAGAGGGCGAGAGAGGGGGGAGCCGGCAGCGAGATGGATGCAGCGAGGTCGCTGAGGTGAGGAGATGGTGTAATGATTAGATCACAGATACCCTTGAGCCTTCCTCCCGTCCCTCCTGCGCACAAAAAAAAATAAAATAAAGAATCTGGAAGCGCACTCGGAGGAGAGGAAGGCCTGCAGTTGTAAATGGCCCCGCTGTCAGAGTTCATCTGGGACAGAGGAGGCAGAGCAGGAGTGGATTACTGGAGACTGCGATTAAAGAAGCTCACTCTGGCTCTCCAGCTTTCCCAGGATGGAAAAGAGAGGCTTGTGGTGGACTGTGGCACACTCGAAGATTTCCTAAAGACGTTACAAATTGAATGTTGGACATACTGGGAAGTCGAAATCTGACTGAACGGGAAGTCTTGGAAACTTTGAATGAAAGTCAGGACAGATATTGTAAAACTTATCAAAGAAATGATGTCTTATGATTTCACCATCAGATTAAACAAGACCCCTTTAGAAAAACCTGATTCTAGTGTACTTTGGTATGAATTTGAGTCCTTATGGCTTCTTCTCTTCCTTCAAACTCACAGAGACAAGTCTGAGGCGAGCTGCTTCTTTCAATATTGTTCACCTCCTAATCAGATGATGTCATCTCCAAACTTTAGCAAGTTGAAGGTGACTGCTTGGCGAGGAAATGCTGTGTTTAGGATGCTTCCATCTAGTGGTCACTTAATGACACTGTTAATGGGAGGAAATTGGAAAAAAAGGGGAGATGTCACTTCAAAGGTATATTATGATCCTTTTTTTTTTTGACACTTTTCTTCAGTCCAGCGGTTAAGCAATATGACAGAGAACCAAAACTATTTTGTCTTACACATCATGGAGGTGTGGAGTGACACGGCTGGCAGGGGGGATTATTAATGATTTCAAAACAGAATGGCTCCATTTAAGTGCACACAAAAAGCATACCTTTACAATAAAGCCTTATTTAAATTCACAAAAACAATTTCCTGCACAATACCCAGTGGCATCAATACAATGAAGACATGACAGGGGGAAGGGGGGTAGCTTTGACTGGAGGGATCGCCCGAGGGCTGTTTCCGAGGCAGAATCCCCTCGTTAACCGCCTGCTGGATTCCTTGATCTCACCAAGTATTTAAACTTCAAAATATAACTCAAACATCTAAAACATAATTTAACTATATTTTCCCTTAAATGGTCAGATAGGGAATGCTGCTTCTTAATAAACTGCCCCACTGTGCGTTTCAGTGACTGATATAGTTGTATTTTATGTACACTGTATGTTTAAATATTAGTTTTCCTTTAAAAGTGAAGCGATGGATGATTTAAAAAAAAAAAATGCAACATGTACTGTAGGTGTGTGTGTTACTGAGGGGGAACTCGGGGAAATGTAGCCAAAGAACAACTTCAAACTCAAAGAGGCGTTAAAGGATCAGTTCAAAGTAGTGTTTTGACTGCGGAAATGACATCGGTGGACCTGTGCCAGTTGTTGACCTCGCAAATGATCACTAACCATGAATTAAATACAAAAAATTCAGTATGCACATATTTCAAACAAATATGTGTGGTTTTAAAGGACAGATAGTCTCTCTGTGAAAGACATAATCGACACCGAGAGTTCTCGGTTTAACCTAACTTGATCTCCATCCTGTATCTGTGTACTTTGCCTCCTTTTTCTGCGACTGTTCACGTTACAAGTGCGCTGTGCAGCATGTTTTCCTGTAAAAGGCATTCATCCCTGCAAATGTGGGAAAATCCTCTTTTTTACAGTGGATTAAGGAGACATTGTGAGAAGATGTGTATGGGAAGTGAGGGTGGAACGCGGATGCGGCGTGCAGGTGACAGAGAGGACAGTTAGCGAAAAGATATAAGCAGCGTGGAGCGGTTTCTGAAAGATGAGTTCACTTGTTTTGGATTGAAGTGTTGATACTTAAAAGACTTTTTAAAAAAAATTTTTTTTAATGTTTTTCGTGCCAAAGCAAATCTTCAGATTTTCAAGTGTTCAGTGTTTCTCCCAAAATGACCTTCTTAAGAAACTATCTCTGAAACTGCCGGTAGAGTAAAAGACACTAAGTCTCCACTAATGGCCAGAAAGATGATGATGAAATACATATAAATATATAATCTGGACAGAATTCTGCAGAAGTACTAATCTGGGTTCGTAGCCTTTCTTTGACCAGCTGTGCAAGACTGCAATCAAACTTCGTCATACTCATTATAGTACATGATGAAAGCGAAATTACAATTCCAGACATGAGGAAAGCAGAGGTGAAGAAAAATATAAAGAGACAAAAAGAAGAACAAAGCAGTTCTGTGCTTGTTTCTTCTGCTTTTCCCTGCTTCTGTTTTTAGGTTGTAGGAGGCAGGTGGCCTCAAGGTAGAGTCGCTCGCTCTCCGACAAGCCGCTAATGTCTCCAATAACATAAACCCTCGACGAATGGGCCCCTGTTGACAGAGCTGCCACCGATAAGAGGATCGCTAACAGCCAAGACAACTAAAAAAACATGAGGCCGAGCCGGAGATAAAGAATGTAGGAGGTGGAAGGAAAATAGGAACAACAGCGATCAATTGCACTGGCACTGTGCATCGATGCTATCTGACATCCTGCCTCTCTTACTCCTCCTATAGGAGTGTGTGTGTGTGTGTGTGTGTGTGTGTGTGTGTGTGTGTGTGTGTGTGTGTGTGTGTGTGTGTGTGTGTGTGTGAGGCGATCATAATCGGAAGAGGAGAAAAGGTGGGTGGTGGGTGGTGTGTGTGTGTGTGTGTGTGTGTGTGTGTGTGTGTGTGTGTGTGTGTGTGTGCGTGTGCGTGTGCGTGTGTGTGTGTGTGAATCTGGGTCATCAAGTCATCAATAACTACCTGTGTTAGTGGCGCAAACACAGAATCAAGGTCAGAAATTCCTTCATAGTGAGAACAGGATGAAAGGGAAAAACAAAACAAAAAAGTACAGTGTGAGTCTCTTGCAGCTCTCAGATGACACCGTTCCCACGCGGAGCAGTCGGGGGGGACGGACGGACGGACGGATGAGCGCATGAATGGAAGAGCAGCATTTGAGTACCTACTTCTGACAGTTTTGGCGACGGCCGACTTGGCAAGCGGAAACAGGCGGGGGTTGGGGGGGCTGCGGCTGGCTGGGGCAGAGAGGAAGGGAGCGGAGGATGAATTATGGATGGACGGATGGACGGATGAAGGAAGGGAGGGAGAGAGGGAGGGGGTGTCTGGCGAGGGCTCGTGCCCCGCTGACAGGCAAGCTGCTAGTTGGTGGAGTCGCTTAGCCACACGGAGTCAACCAGAAATGATCGGGCATCTTCGCATCTGCAATGTGCTGTAGCCCTTTTCACTCCCACAGGCCTCCGGGATGGTTTTAGGCAACAGGGCACGGCGGAGGAGACTGAAGCCGTCTGCTTTGCTCTGAAAAGTAACACTGGAGGCAGGCAGCGGCGCGGGAGCTCATCTCTGTTTGTCACTGTTTGTGTGCTCAGTTTTGCTTCCTCCACTGCTGCCCTTCTTCTTTTATCTGAACTCTTCTTCCCACGTGAGACCTTTCACTCATCACCCTCTTCCACGTATGTGGATGGAAACCAGCCGACCTGAGAAGAAAAGAAATGGAAATAAGTGTGCGGATGTACTTTTATTTTCCCTCTCCTTTAACATGAAGGGAAGTGAAAAAAAATCTGTAATTTCTTATGCACACAAAAAGTCCACAAATTGGTTAAAACAAGGGCAAGTGAGCACTTCACCTTTGGCAAGATCACTTATCCACCTCCCAGGTGAGGCACATCAACGTGCTAATTAAACAGCAGGATTATTGTACGCCTTGAACCGGTCACAAGGTCACTCTAAAATGTGTCGTTTCATATTGAATTTGTGTTTTCTTTTCACAGAATAGGTCGTAGATCGTTTAATTAAATTAATGAAAAATGGAATCAGAGCGAGTGTGGCGTTTCTATATTTTTTTTTGAGGGAAGGTGAACCCACTTTCCTTCAATCTGCTTTAGTCATTCCGCGCTTTTACCAGAATGTCAGCAGCAGAGATGTATGTTGTTTGAGATGGAATATCAGCATGAAAATCATTTTTAAACATCTACAGCCATGCTCGCGGCTCTGAGAGAATGTATTTAGGCACAGTGGCGCGTTGAGTGAAATGATAATATCGGCACGCTAACATGCTGATTTTTATAATGCGTTCGTGAGGTTGGGAATTCTAGTGAAGACAATTCCCAAGCAGGCAACATGGGGGACACCTTTCAATGTACTTTTAACATTTCACACAGCTAGCAAACAAAGTCGGCCAGATTGAACAAATTTGGCTATTACACCTATTTTTTTTTTTTTGGAGCATGTACATTTCATGTGACGTCAAACCGACTTCTCTGAGCTTTCAAATAAACCTCCCACTCCAGCAGGTATAATATTAACCAAAGTCACCTTATTTCAGCATGTGAACAACCGCTAATTAGCACTAAATACAACCGAGTGCAAGCCAGTCTGATGAAAACGTCATTAATTTACAAGCAAATATGTACCAAACCGGGTATAAAGTCCAATGTTGACCAGCTGGGGGATCACAAACATAAGGATTCATACATCAGGGAACAATAATGTTCACCAAAATTTTAGCCAATCTGTTGAAGAGATACTTTTCTGTAAAACTAATAGTCGAAGAATCACATCAGTAAGTATTCATCCCGCAGCACAATGAATGTCAGCCCCGTTATCGCGGCAATCCATCTACTTGTTTTGAAGTTATTTCAGGACCAAAGCAGCGTACCAACCGACTAACAGACAGATTCGATATTTCACGTCACCAATAGAAATCAGTATTATTAATGAATTGTAGCTCAAGGAAAAAGGCCGTATTTCATTCATTTTAAGAACCACTGAAATCCATTTCAGACCCACATTGAATGCTGACGATTAATTTTGACTGGCATTAAAAATAGAATTGCTCGATTTCATCATTAGTAGCTCTTTTATTTAAAGTGCTTTTAGCAAATGTTTAGTAAATAATGTACCTGGAACTGTCACATATCTTCACGCATGATATCTGAGCTGAAAACTAAATGTTGGTGTGGTATTGCCAAAACCTTTTAACAACCATGAATACGTTTCATTAAATACTGCAAATGTAATTAAAATATGAGTTGTTGTATTTACAGCATACACTGATTGCCAACATGCATCATACTTGCTATCAACATTTTACATTGTAGAGACAATTTGAAAAAGACCAACTGGAGAATAGTTACAACTAGCACGGTGAGGATGTGATCTTAGAGAAGTGATGTAAAAATACAATTGATAAAAAAAACATTCAAAAATGTTTTTAAAAGTTCAAAGCAATTTCAATATGTTTATTGACTCAATATTGATATCTTTTGGTTTGACCAGATTGCATCTCTACTAGAAACCTTACTGGTCTGATATTATGGTATAACCACAGAAAAAAAGTGCTTTTTAACCGGCAGAGAAAAAAAAACTGGTTTTCTCAGCAAGTAGTACCAATTGTTTTTATTGGCTGATGGTCCTAAAGAGAGATGAACAGCTCTCAACAGACTCTGCTCGCACTGCTTAGTTTTCACAAGAGCAGCATCAACACACACATCAGGCTTCATAAAAGAGGGAATCTTCTTCATTTGCCGCAACACAAACACACACAGTTGTAACACTCTCCACCAAGCGCAAATGCAGTGCACGTGAGTGGAAGCCGGCGCATGTACGTATTTCCCTGCATGTGGAACCTGGATCCTCTCGGCACTGCATGACTGATTGTGGAGGACTCTGAGCACCGGCAGTTAAAACATATGCATTTAAGTGATTCAAGTGCAGCGAAGGAACTCCTCTAAGAGCCCAAATGTGGAAGCAGAAATGTTGTACATGACAGACTAATAGAAAAATGGAGTAAATCTTGACAGTCCTTTCCAGCTGTAGGTAAAAAAAATAAAAAAAAAATCGGACTAAAGTTTCTTCTACAAATTTTAGTGCTACCTAAAACTGGATGTAAGAATTTAAACAGCCGGACTGATTTCTGAGTGAATAGTGCTCATTAAAGCTCTGAGCCTTGATTAAATGTCAATGTATATAAACATGAATGTAACATAAAGCTGCACATATATCGCAGATTAATTACTGAATCAAAATAAAACACTTTTAAAAAGGGTAAAATAACAATTCACCCACAAATGTATTTTTAAAGAAAGCTGATAACTTGGGAGTCAGAACTACTGTGGTGCCCACAAAATGACTTTTTTTTTGTCTTTTACAATTTCAGGATGTTAAGACCACTTACCCTGCTGTTGACCTCCCCCCTCCACCAGCCGTTGGCTCCCGACTTTGTGTAGATCTTCACCACGTCTCCCTCCTGCAGCGAGAGTTCCCGAGTGTCACGCGAACTGAAGTCGTACCGTGCTCTCGCCACACCGATCACTTTGGGCGTAAACACTGGAGGAAGAGAAGAAGGTAGGTATACAAAAACAAAAACAAAAAATGTGAGATTTGGTTTGACCAAGGAAATCAAAACATTTACACATAATGTACACATTCATAAACACAGAGATGGAGAAGCTTACTGCCCTGCTGCAGTAGTTATACAGGTCAAACTTGATATACAACAAACTACATATACAACGTATTTAAATGTGGATTTGAACTACTAAAACCGTCACTTCAGCTATTGTAAAGGTTATAACGCTACAGTGGACGGTGTAACAGATGTTTAATATATAACAATACAAACATAATACCTGTAGCTAAGACAACTTTTTATCAGAATAATTCTTTACGACAAAAAAAACATAGGAGGAAATGTCCAAACATACACAACACTTAATTATAGTGACCCCCTTCACACCAGCTTCATTTCATTTGAGGTATTTAACAAAATAAAAGCATAAATAAAGATCCAAAAAGTTGTTTAAGGAGGCAGCCAGATTTAGTTAATCACTAGGTTTTAAACTGGCTGGTAGTCACCAAGAACTATCGGAAGATTTTATGATTAAAAAAACAAAAAATACTAATGGCCATTCAAATAGTTGGTAGGAGCCTAAATATAACTTTAAATGACAAACAGCATGCAGTGCTAATCCAGCTAATCTGTGGAGAGTTTGTAAAACTCATTATTACCAGTGCAGGATGTATTTTTAACATCAAAAGTGAGGTACAGTCCATTTCCTCTACACGCTACACTTGTGTAGTCTTTGGCTTTAGTTGAGGTAGTCCAGCTAGAGTGTTCTGACAGCAGTGTGTGCGAGATTAGATGTCTCCTGTCGAGGAGACAGCAGTGTGAGAGACAGATGTGGAGCAGGTTAGGTAGTTACCACTGCTCCATCCCACCCTGCCGGCTTCCTTCCCTTCCAGACACTGACCGGTGGGTCGGACTGGGCTAAGCTGACAGGTGGAAATGGAATGTCAGACCTCTACAACCTGGCCGTGGGGATAGAATATCTAATATAGAGGAGCTCTGTGTGTTTGGACACTTCCACCTTTACTTTGACGGACGGACGGACGGACACACACACACACACACACACACACACACACACACACACACACACACACACACACACACACACACACACACACACACACATCAGACTGAGCAACATAAACCTCTGAAACAGTTTTTGCCTCACACCTGCATTTACATGCAAATAAAATGTACACACACATACACACACTGTACACACATGCATTGCTGAAGTAAACGGTCCCTATTCTCCACACAGGATGACATTCATGTGCACGCAACTATGTAAGAGGTGAGATGGTGAAATGGGAAGCCAGATGAAAGATGTAAAGGCCGAGATTCATGCGATGATGTGAATGCACTGAGCTACGGCTAGCAGACAAAGCAGCCTTCAGCATTAAGGCAACGAGAGAAAGAAGTAGATTGTTTGAGAGACGGACAGAGGGAGAAGCGATACCTGTACCTGACCAGAAGGGAGCAGAGGAAGGAGGTACAAAGCTGTAGCCGGCAGGAGTTACAAGTGAGAGGCCGCAGAGCAATGGGGCTATGGCAGGCCAGGCAGGGAGCGGAGCGGGCGGGGATGGGGAGGGATGGTAGAAGGAGAGAGAAGCAAAGGAGAAAAAATATAACATGTTTTTTTTTAAAAAAATCCAATTTTGATCTTTCTTTTTCAGAGGTATAAAAACACAGTCTCAGTTTGATAAAAAAAAATAGATGACGACGGGCACAGGAGGAACGCTGGCGAACGCTACTTCATCTACACACAGCCACTGGTAGCAGCGCTTCTACTGATGTTCTGTAGTTCATTAATTTCTGCCCCTGGAAGTATTTACACTGTTTGGGCCTGATGTGAGGACTTTAATTAGAGATCTAAATTTTTAACTCAAAACATGAGGGATGAAACCATAAACTTTATCAAAACCTACAACAGTTTCTCGATGACTCAAGGTTAAGAATTTAAACACTGAAAACCTTTTACTTCCACAGTCTTCTACAATAGAGTGATATGAATATAGACACAACAACAAGATATATAAAAAAAAAACAACAGCTGTTATAAAGGTCCACACTGTCCAGAGAATCTTCAAGCATGTTTAGGACATCTGAGTTTTTTTGTGATTGTTGCAATCAAAAATGCTTCATTTTGCGGCGAAGTCAGTTTTTGCAGTAAAATTGCAGAAATTAGTCAAACTTGCAAGTCAAGGAAAAAACAAAAAAAAATTTAAACAACTACCTGCTAAAGAGTCATATGTAATAATGTCCTTTGATAATAAGCGTGCTGCACATCACAGACATATTTGAGTTATAATCTTGTTTATTTATTTATTGGACTAAGAGAGGCTGGGGCTCAAAGTTAAAAAAAAAAAAAAGAATAAAAGTGACATAGCTTTACAAAACAGACACTTAGTGACTGTAATATAGAAAACGAATGCTACATCCGCTGTCAAAATAAGAGCTTTAGTTGCTCTTTGATTAATATTAATTCAACATATGTTGTGTGCACAAAAACAAAGCGCTGTCTCTCACAACTTGAAGTGTGTATAAAACTCATTTAACATATAGTATTCCTCATTCCAATAATAAAACCATAATTCCCTCAATGCCTGTCACAGCAAATTTGGTTTGGAAAGACTACTTTGAAAATATTACTGCCGCAATACTTTCATCAGAGCTTCTGGAGGACATTTTCTGCAGAAAAATCACGTGAATTTTCAAAAGATTCAGGCTCCCGCAATTGTTGCACAGATTGTTTCAATTTGCGGTTAACATTGCGATCGCAGATTTCCGGCACTGATTCTCATAAAACTTTGGTTGTAAGTAGTGAAAAACAGTCCTCAATGAATTAAAGGTCAAACACTGAGAGTCCAGAGAAATCAACACCATCAGTGAGATTTTGTTGATGCATTAGTTGATGACACATCTTGTTTCCAGTTTGCCAAAAGGATGTCTGCATCATTAATGGAGGATGACATCTTCACTCCTGCATTTAATCAGGAGTGTGCTCACAATTACAATGCAGGGAGTGAATGTCCATTTGCATATTTATAAAGACAATCATGGGGCTGTGATATAGCCACAACTGCAGATGCACAAAAGAGACAGATAACTTTTCAGACATCAGACAAGTTTCATATTCTACAGTTCCAATACTTTCCTACAGTCTTCTAATTGCTTTATATGTTGTGTTTCAGAAACTTTACAATGTCCACAGAGCAGATTTCTCTACTTTACAAAGACTAGCTGTGTCTTCATCACGCACACGGCTAGAAAAACAAGCCACAAGAGATCAGCTGCATTTGTATTTCTATCTGTCTTCCAGTATTTCTACTGGCAGAGAAAGAAGGTACAGGCATTGATCCCATTCCAACAGAGTCGAAGAGTTGGCAGTGTCAGTGCCTCGCTCTGGGGAATGGAACCTCTAACCCTGACAGTATTAGTACCTTAGTGTTCTTGGATAAATCTGAGTCCACTGGGTTATTTTGGAGATGTAACTACAGAACATAGAACGTTTGGCACGAGTAGAGTCGTGGCAAAACGCTGATGCTAAAAAAGGTTTTGCTTGATGGTGTTACTGAAGGAGAAACTGATTACAAGTAAAACATTCCACAGAGGTAGCTGGATTAAAAGGATGCCAATGAATGATTCTGTCCAGAAAAGTTGAACAGGGTGAACACAACAGATGGAAACCTGATGTGGGAATTAACTATATTATTTGAACAATATAAAACTCTCATACAGAATACGCAATATAGACAGGTCCAACAAATCTGAGTGGTTGAGTCGGGCTTCTTTATGAAGGGGTTGAAATCATACAGGAAGCAAAACAACACAAAATGATCACAGAAACACAAAATGATCACAAACAGACGCAAAAGGATGACAAAGAGACACAAAATTATCCCAAAGAGACACAAAATGATCCCAGAGACACAAAATGATCCCAAAGAGACACAAAATGATCCCAGAGTCACAAAATGATCCCAGAGACACAAAATGATCCCAAAGAGACACAAAATGATCACAAAGAGACACAAAATGATCCCAGAGACACAAAATGATCACAAAGAGACACAAAATGATCACAAACAGATGCAAAAGGATGACAAAGAGACACAAAATGATCCCAGAGACACAAAATGATCACAAAGAGACACAAAATGATCACAAAGAGACACAAAATGATCACAAAGAGACACAAAATGATCCCAGAGACACAAAATGATCACAAAGAGACACAAAATGATCACAAACAGATGCAAAAGGATGACAAAGAGACACAAAATGATCCCAGAGTCACAAAATGATCCCAGAGACACAAAATGATCACAAAGAGACACAAAATGATGACAAAGAGATGCAAAATGATCCCAGAGACACAGAATGACCATCAAGAGACAAAACAACAACAAACAACCTTCTTCTTTGTTTTGTTTTTTTATGTCTGTGTGCAGGAGCCCATTTTGTCCTAATCTGTTCATGGTTTAAGGCCAATTGAAGTTACAAGTGGAAGATTAATTGATATCAATTTATATTAGAATATCTAAAGTTGTTTGGAATTCTTTATTGCATTGAATGTATTATGTAATCATTAACAATGCACAGTCATTATTGCCAAGAACCAGGACATTCAAGTTGTAAAAATGTTTCAATTGTGTCCCCTTTCTTTGAAACAGTGCCCCGGACTACCCCCCATTCAGGTTTCTAACCCCACCTCTGTGCAGGAGCCTACGTGTCAGCCACTGGGAATAGAAAATATAATCCCCACACTGGCAGATAAATGCCCAAACTTTATGAAAAATGTGCCGCTCCTAACAATACTGCTGGCAAGTTAACCGGCCGTGGTTATTGATATGCTGTAAGGAAAGCAGAGCTCCAGTGGTTTTTAAAACGAATACTAATCAGCGCACTGAGAGACAGCTCAGCAACCCCTAATGGTGTCGAGGTACGAGCAATATTAAGAGGGATCGCCCTCCACTTCAAACAGCCACCGAAACACCAGCTGCATTTTACATGCTTCATTTTTGCAAAATGTGATTTGTGGACCACACCGGAATGCACAATGTGAGCTGCCTCACTATTATAAGAGCCTGAGACTGAGCACATACATACTGATGCACTGTATCATCTCAAGAGGGTGAAGATGAGAGTTTGAATCCAATCAGGGATCCAGTGTCTCTCACACACACACACACACACGCACACACACACACACACACACACACACACGCGCGCACACGCACGTGCACACACCAGCTGAGATTCTACCACGGACGCATGTTTATTTATATTTTTAACACCAGTGATGCTGCTTTTGTAATGATAGGTTAAAAATGATCAATTCGTTTTGCATATCGACAAAGCTGTCCAAAATAACACAAAGCGTAGGCATTAATTAGGAGTTTTCCAGCAGCGCTCTGGGAAAATGGAAATCAAAACAAGAGTCATGTTCAAAGTGAAAGGGAGAAAATAAAGTCTGCACACCAGGAGCAGGCTGCTGACAAGACAGAGCGCCGCACCAGAACAAAACACATTTGGATCGGAGCTGTCTCGACTTGTGTTTTGACTTCGGGTCTGAGCAACAGGCCCCGTTTTAGAACAAACCCGACAATCTCTGTACAATCTGTTCACATTTCACATTACACGTGGCACGCAGGCTTCAAAATGAAATCTCATTTAACCACTGATTGCGATAAATCATACATTTTCCATTAACCAACTGATGGGCAACATTGCTCCCACACTTGGTTTAATACCATTTTTGTGGCACTGCTTGAAACAATCAGCTCAGTTTTAAGGGAACATGTATGTTTTATAAGGCAAACAAGCTCTTTCTGCTTCGATATTAGAGTTAGCTGTGAGCATTTAAACCTCTTGAAATGTTTTTCCAACCTTATTTCCCTCTGACACTATTGCTGCTAAAGCAGTAGAACAAAGGATAAAAGTGATTTATGCTGAACATTGTCTCACAAAATTTACTTTTTATGCTTTTTTTACTCCTTAAAAACACCTTTCATCACAACTTTTTGTCACAGAAATGTCTATATTCCCTTCCGAGTTGGCAGTCTGACGACGCTCTGCTGTTTTATCTGTTGCTTCACTTCAAAACATCATCTCATTAAAATCTCAGTTCAAAGTTACGTGGCCCACAACTGTTAAATTCCAAATCAGAAAGGAAAAACCATCCCACTGCTCTCTTTCATTCAGCTCTGATAAATAGCAGCTGAATGCTGAGAGGAATCAGGTTAGTAAATGTAATGACTGACAAAGTCGCAGAGTTAAGCAGGAACAGCAGCTGCATGCATAAATAATTGTCAGCGTGCCGCGCTCCTGTACAGTTCTACCCGTCACAAGTGTTGGTGACAACAGCAGCTTCGTCTCGAGGTGGCGAACAGAACAAACAGCTCATTGTTACGGAGGTAGGAAAATAAATCACGCTGTTTAAATCTTCACCTCGATGACTGATAGACTGATAGACTGATATCACCACAACAACAGTAAAGTTCTCAGGCAAACTTCAGCGCTGCTGCCGAAGGATTTCTGGCGGTGTGAAGTGAACAAAATGTTTGTGGAAACGTGAGCTGACAGATGAAACAGAACAATATTCTGTTGAGGAGCTCCAGTCATTGACATCACAAATTACACTTGTCATTTCAGTAATACTTCCTAAATTGTCATTTTCACTCCATTAAGGGCAGGAAATATCTTCGAGTGAAGGTCTTGTTATAATATTTATGAGTAAAATATGATTAGCATAAATGTTACTAACATGTTACACAGTTACTGAATGTATTACATTTCAAATGTTTAAAGAATCATTAAGTTTAAAAATGAAACATTACATCATCAAAAGATGAAATATATTGTACTTATTTAAGTAATAATAATTCATTCAGAAATGTGAGTGACCATACCCTTTTCAAGGAGCATTGCACTTTTGACATTTTTACACTTCCCGTCAGATTATAAATGTTAACTTGTTGAAGGGTCCACCACATCATCGTGCTCCCCTGAAACTCAAACTGATTTGATTGGCTAGAGACTGTTATCAAATCTAATAACACGCTAAGTGAATTCTCCAACTACCGTTTGACAATGGAGTCAAAAACAATTAACATCAGCGGAGACTGGACTGTTTTTAACAACAAACAGCTACTCGGCTCTTTTACGGCAGTGAAGATGCTGCTGTGTGAATTAAAGCAGCGTGTGCCAGCAAGATGACAGATGAAACAAACAAAAAACAAAAAAAACAGAAAGCAAGAGTAGAGGTGGCGGGAAAAATCAACAGAACCTCGATTAACAATGAAAAAAAACTGACTGACTTGAATGTGGGAATCCACGGATGCTGGAAACTGACAACATGTGGGACTGTCAGTCGTCTAAAGTTTAGAATATCATGGTTCAAGCTATAATAATTAATGAATTAGTTGAACAAAAACTTAATTGGGAACAATTTTAATAAATAATAATTTAGGTCGTTTTTAAGCCAACATTTGTTTTATTGTTGTTGCTTCCAGCTTCTTGAATGTAACGCATTGGTTCATTTCTTGGTTTAAAATGTCAGTAAAAAATATATATATATTTGGATTTTGTGAAATGGTTCGGTATTTAGAATTTTAGGCAGATTGGTTGTTCAGTAAACAACAGCAATCGCAAACAATGTGGGGGCCGGCTCATCAAAACATTGCTCTAGTGCTATGGACACATTGCTCCATAGCAATACTAGTGGTAAAAAAAAAAACTTCACTGGAAACCTATTTCAAACATGGAGAGCTAAACCTAAACTTGGTTACATTAAAAGAACCAACTGAGACAAAATTCATGTAATTATTTAACCGACTCCCACAACAGTAAACAGCTGGCATGTTTTGAATTTATCTCCCAAACCCACTGAAATAAAATTCAACGTAAAGCCGACGTCACACTCCAAAGTGCTTCATGTCTGCACTGCGGTTGTACTACTTTAATTTGAAGTAATGTTATTTCACTTGGGGTTGTTGAGTGAACTCTTTATACTCTTAGCAAGTCTTGGTCTACTCACTGTTTCCGCCCGATCGGTTGAGGCGGTGCATAGCAGCGTTTTCCGGCTCCCGGTGAGGAAATTGCAGCGTGGTGTCCAGACTCCTGAAGCCTTCTCTCAGAGAGTGGTGTTTGTAGTACTCAATCAGCTCCTGAACGCAGACACACAACAGACACACAGTCAATGGTGCTCACTGCACGGCATGTTTCCGTTATGAAAATCAGAAAATGCCATATTTATGAACGCCTAGTTCAGCTCTTATGACAGTTGTATTCATAAAACAGCTGTCATTTACATATGTGCTTGAAGAAAGTAGTCTCAGTAAGACCACAGTACCTGCTGCTTTTCATTTCCTATCAATATATAACTGGACAAAAAAGAAAATAACACTACGTAAAAGAAATCATGTGGTGCATTATCACGTGCTTGACTATAAGTTAATATACCACCACATTGGAAAGAACTTGTGAGCAAGATTTCTGACTTTATAATATGACTTTAAAATTAAGTGCTATTAAAATACAGTTTCATATCACAGCTGTATTGTAATGTAATCTAGAAAAGTAAAGGAAGTAAAGAAAATGCCATGAAAAAATGGCAAACCTTTTAAATATGCACTGGACTTATGGACTATAATGCTGAAGCCCTCGGGCCACTATCAACATGGCTTTAATCATGGCTATTTTTGTGCACATTCCAAAGATAAAATTCAGGTTTTGACACTTCATTAAGTGAACCGGATGATTTATTTATGACTTGCAGTGGTGGAATTAAAAAAAATAAAACAGTCTGAAAAGACTCACTAATATGCTCCTGAACTTCTTGTTCTCTGCGATGTGGAAGCAGCCCTCCTTGGTCAGGATCTTTATGTGCTTCACGTCGTTGTTGTACCTGTGGGCCATTGAATAAGTTATGAGTGTAATTTCCCTCTCTGATCACCGCCATCGATCGGTGGCCGGCCCCTGGCCCCTGTGGAGAGCCGGGCCGTCGCAGTAATGCATGGAGTCCCAAAGGTTTCTGACACGAGAATGATGGGTGGTCAGGGGTCAAATGTGCGCATGTGTGCGACTGCTTCCCCGAGCCACGTGTTTGTGTTTGCATTAGCAGGGCGGCTGATGGTGGTCTGAGGCTGCGAGAGGAAAAACAGGCCGTGCACAAATCTAATACAGCCCAGTGTTGCTTTATCAGCAACAGTGCACATTTTTCCTACTCCATTTGGTACTTCTGTAGAAAAATGTAACAACCCAGGAGAAAATTAGTGCAGTTTACTCAATTCTTTCAGCACTTTATTCTCATAATCCCTGAAGCATTTATGAAGCTGTAGAAAACCTGCCCCATCAAAAAAGATCTGAGGATAATTACACCCAAGACCAAACTGTTATAGAGCCCAACAGACCCCAGTTGGGAGGGAACGGTCAAAAAGAGCAGTAATGCACATCTGTTGTTTTGTTTTTTTTAGCACTTCACGGTTTACCATGCCGTCGCCAGGTCCCACTCAGTTAGAACGAAGAGACCGGGTTGGGTTTTGGTTATTACACAGTACAGGTGAAGACATCTAGCATTCAGGAAAACTAAAAACACTAGAAAATCCTTTGCATTGTTATTTCAGTGTTAAATAAGATGTTTAACGTTTTGAGAATCATGCCTTCTCACTTATTTGTTTCGACTTTCCCTGAGAGGATCAGTTACATTAGCTCATTCATTAAATGTTCATGAATACAGCTGGTTAACTTAACTTAGCTTAGCTTAGCAAAAACACTAAAATTATGAACTCTCCAAAAGGTCTATCCAAAGTTTAAAAGTAGCCTACTGGCACTTTATAAGTAATGAACAAGTTGTACCTGGTTTCTTTTAACTATTCTAAAACAGAGGTTTTGGGGGAAATATGTACCTGGCTGTTTTTTGTTTTTGTATTTTTTTGGCAGGAGCAGCTTACATTTAACTATAAAAAGTTGCTTTCACATTTCTAAGCAAGATTTCATGTGTTAATTACTGAGCTTTAGAAGTGTTTACAGGTAGATTTTTTTTTCCAACCTTGACAAAGACATGCTGTTCACAATCTTATGACGCTAAGATAGACTAACATATCATAGAGTAACATAGTTGTATCAATCTTCTCATCTTGTTTTCAGCAACACTGCTACTGAATCTATTTCTCAGAACATTTTTCTTTACAAGGACAAAATACAAAATCATCATCCGGATGTCAATGCAGCACACTTGTAAAACAGTTCTTAATGTTAAAAATAAACTTGTAGACACTTGATAATCTGTATATCCTTTCAGACACTTTAAAATTTAGAGAATGTAAGACTTCAAGGAGTCAAATATAGTCTCTACTCTGTGAACAGAACTACGTGTGTGGCTTTCTTTGCCTTCGGGGAATACAGTAAGTTGAAATGCTGAAGCTTAAGTCATAGAGAACTGGGGCCTCTTGGCTACTTGGACGAAATGATAAAAAAAAAATCTTCTGCCAGCTCTGCTATGACGAACAAGGAATGTAGACGAGGGCATTTCCATTTGTGAGTAATACTTTTCAAATGCTGCTCCCGCAGCTACGTATGTCTCTTTAACCCTGCTTCTCTCTTTCGTGGGGAGGTTTTAATAACCTTGAACAGTCTTACATTCATTTTCTGCTCTATTCAGAGCTCAAAGCCTGTGTGCACACACGCAATTAAGACTTCAGCGCAGAAGGAACATGAAGGCACTGCGAGCGGTCCCCTCTGCAAGAAAAGAAGTTAAATCAATTTTAAAGGAATGTTTCCGTTGCTTACGGAGAAATGTGCTTTACTCTTTGTTAGGGGAAGTGTTCCAGCTAAGAGACTCGACGGTAAGGGACGACGTCTTTTCACAGCACAAAGACACGTTACAAAGGTTGGTAGGGACTCTTGCACACATACTGTAGGTTCTGAGGAACGCTTTGTTAATTCCTCATGATCAAGATTAAAATAACTATAATGTGCCTTAACTGAGACGATGCTCCATGATTCGCATTTAGTTTGGTCAGTTTCAAACACTTGACTGTGGTTAACCACAGAGGATAAGCACATCAACCTTACAAGGAACTATCAGTCGGCCTTTTCATGTACTACAGATGGGAGTTTCATCTGGTCAATACTGTGGTTTGGCTGAGGCAATCAGCACAGCCACAGAGAGGTATCTAAAGTACAGAACAATAAAACCTGATTGGCTTAAGACAAGCTCATATTTGAGTGGAAATGATCATGTTACATCATTTTTTTATTTTTTTTTATTTGACCCGCCTATATTTAACCGTTTTTTTTTTCCCCATTGAGATCAAAGGATCTCTTTAACAAGGGAGAACTGGCTAGGAATAGCAGCAACACAACATTTCAAGAGTTAAAAAGCACAAACATTAAAATAAAATCAGATAAACATTTACACGTAGACGGCCTGGATTCAATAGATGTCCCCATTGTTTTAAAGTCATTCAGGATTACTGTGTTTTGGAGCTGAAGCTCGGTCTGCGCGGTGTTTAGAGAAATAGGTGCAGAAAAGCTTTCTTTCCCGGTTCAGTTCTGACTTTAATTGGAAACACAAAAAAGTCCTGCGAACGGAGATTGTAACTTCCATAGTTCAAATATAAAAGATGATAAGTAGGTGGAAATTTTACCAAGAATAAATCAATTAAATCCAAGAAATTAATCGGAGGAGGTAATACTGACACTACTGTTACTAATCAGGACCTGAGGTAGGATATTTTCTGAGTGACTTACTTTATGCTGATGGCGTACTCTGTGTACTCTCTGCTGCGATGGCGGACCAGGTAGGTGCTGTTGACCCTGTTGATGAGTTCGGCCTCCGCCTGCAGCCTCTCCATCGGGCCTGCAAACCTGCAGTACAAAGAAACAGCCAGAAAGGATCAGTTCAAGAGAAAGGACAAAAGATCATCTGACTGACTTTAAACCTATTATGTAAATAGAGTGAATGACACAGAAGTTATTGCTTTTCTTCACACTGTACTGGTGATGACATTCTCCTTGTGTTAGAGCTGTACAGTTAAATTTCTCTCTGCAGATACCGAGAGTAAAAATCAAACAAACGTACATTTTGTCATCACTCAGGCCAAATAAATCTCTTATCAGCCCGGAGCAGGCCCATGTGGTCTGATCTTGAGTGTTTGCTGGACGAATTTACATCTGTATTCACTCTGTCCTTTAAAAGCGTATGATGCGTTTCAGCCAGTGAAGACTTTAACCTTCTTTGCTTCTATACATCCAAAGTGAGATAGCTGTTCAGCGAACGTACCAAGGTTGAGAGGAGTAATCGACGGGCTTCGGCACCTGGAACAAAGAGCAGAAGCGGACATGTGAGACTTTCACTTCTTCGACCTCGGTGGGACATACAGTACACCCCAACAATAAGGTTGTGCGCTTGGCGTCAGCTCCGCAGGACCGCTTGTAAACTGATGTTGTGCTCTTCTAGAAAACAGATGCTTTTACACTGTTCGACCGCAATAAAACTGCTTAATGCGCTTTTTATCTTTACAACAGTGAGACGTGAAGATAACACTTATCTACTGGAGGCCTCGTATTCCTGAAGCAGCTGGACAGAGTCTGAATTTCACTTTATCAAAAGGAACAAGACAATCCAGTGGTTGGATGGAACTCAACAAGCAACTGAGATTCACACTCCCTACCAGCTTTAGCTTGCACAACATGAAGTACTTCTTGTTCCTTAAAAGATAATTTTGTCTTTGCCTCTTATTGATAATAAAATTAAACTGTGAACTTCCCTTCATTAATAAAACAAGCCAGGTTCCTTCTGAGCATAAAAAACAGCCCGGCTGTTTTTCTTCCTCTGCCAGTTAACATATCTTACTTCCCTTTTTGAAATACCCCAACCATCCCCACGTCACTGGCAATTACACGTAGCCCATTACAGTGTGAGCTGCTACAACAGGCCCTAATGTACCAAAGGACTAGAAGGAAATGCATGCTTACACATGGGCAAGGCTTCACAGCGTCGCTTGGAAAGAAGCCAACCTCTTTCGTCGACAGGATTTTGCCCTGAAACCACAGAGAGATAATTGCGTTACGTACATCTGGCCGACTGTGTCTCCATAATTCAGGAACAATTAGCCTGCAACACAGCAGCTCAGATTTACAGAGGCAGTTAACTATTGTTGGAGGAATTCCTGGCAGGAAGAGAGGAAGAGGATGAGTTCCTTATCCCTCCCATGGTGGTGCTCAGTGCCCTGATTTATCAACACTGGGGAGACGCAGTCCATATAAACAGGAGATTTCTGAAGACCGTGCTGCAGTTTTGTCCCTGGGACTGTGGATTCATGATGTTTTTGTTCTGGGCACTGACAAAATATTTGATTCATTTGGAACCACAATTCAGGCATGGATACCAAAGCTGTAAAGAAATTATGCCTCAAAAATGATCTAGGAAATTACCTGGTTCAAACGCTTTAACATCCATTAGGATCATTATTTATGATATGCCATTTAAGTCCTACACTGCACTGACAATTAAATGAACAGGGTAAATATATGGCTAACATAAGCAAGCAAGATACAGAGACTTTATTTGTCACATGCTCAGTCAGTCATTAGTCTTGAGGCAGTGCCAAAAAGGCCAAAAAAAGGCCAAAAAAAAGGCATGCAGTGTTGCCTATTAGTCATTTACTGTGTGTGTGTGTGTGTGTGTGTGTGTGTGTGTGTGTGTGTGTGTGTGTGTGTGTGACACAGAGGCTGAATAAAAGTCATCATTATAAGTGTAAGAAGATTTCACCTGAAGCATATTATGAAGCGTGAAAAGGGGTGCCGTGATGATGTAATGGGAAAAACTAACAAATCTCATCATAAAGTACAAATAAGAGTTATGAAGGATAAAAACTCTCCCATCAAGGTTCTTCTTTTCCTGTTTAGTTTTCCTGTTTTAGTTTGAAATCCCACATCTCTTTTGTCTGTTTTACTTCCTGACCTTGTGCTTTTTTCCCCCTCCAGTGCTTGTGCTCACCTGTGTTTTATCAGCCAATCAGTAATTAGTTCTGTCTCCCCCCCTTTCAGTTGCCAGACTGTCTGTGTTCAGCGCTGTGAGTTCAGTGTTTTCCAGACCTTTAGTTTCACATTAGTTTTCCTTGTGTTTTGGTTTGTTTGTTAACCTGCTAATGCAGCACTCATGACCTGATGTAATCCTGCAGGCTCCGTGCTAACAAACTGTAGAGGCTCCCAGCCTAAATAACTGCAACTGAATTATACAAATTCAAACTAGCAAACACTTTGGATTTATTTCAAGATTTCAGAAATATTCAGAAACTTGTTTTCTGCTATTGAGTATCATTTTGTATGAGAACTTGTTCATGTGTAGCATAAAGACATAGGTGTGGCTCATTTCAGAGTTTAAATGTATTATTCTATTTATATTTACAATAGAGACTTCAAAACAAGTCTCATCCTCCCCGATGGGAGTTTGCTGTTTTGTCTATGTGTTCATAAGTGGGTGTGAAACAGCTATATTTTGCACTCTTGGAACAAATGTTGGTTTTTTTTGTTGGTTTTTTTTAATGGGACTTTTCCAACTCTCAGAGGCCCACTAGCAGCTGAGACTATTTTTGTCACTGTTGTGGTCATCGGCCATCACATCCCTTCCACCTCCGGACATTCGATCAGTCCTTGTGCTTTCTGCTGCATCCTCGCTAAGAGTTTGATAACGATTACAGCTGGTAACATTGACAGAGTAAACAGATGGTTGCTGCTGAATGAAATGAAATTACACTGATCGATTAAATTTGTCACACATCCCCAGAACAGAAATGATTACGGTCTGTTGCCTACGAAGGTGATAGATATTGGATGTTTGCTGACTTTGGGGGATGTAGCTGCCTCCAGTAACGCTCTTACGCACAGTTAATTGAATTCTGTATGTATTTTATCTGTTCTGTTTTAAGTGTAGTGAGATGTGTTGGATTCCTCATTACACGTCTGATTATATTACAATAGCAGTTTGTGTTAATAAGATGCCATTTTCAGGCTTCAGGTACAATCTTGCATACATTTTATGATGACTTTTATTGAGCTTCTCTCGTACACATGCACACAGGAAGTGACATCACATTGAACCAGATCAGCTTTCCTCCTCTGGAGAAGTTTAAATCACATGTGTTGCATCACATAACAGTAACCGCTTGTATAAAACAAACATTTCCGGTGTGTGGGAGTTATGCAAACATATGAAGTGCTGTGTTGTGTGTATAATTGTCTCTGCTAAGAAGTTCATTTTTAGATGCAGCTCAAACACACTGAGCTTTCTTTAGCATAGACTGATACTGAAATACTTTTGCTTCAAATGTCTACACAATTGTATGTAGGAGGATGCTGCTGCAAAGTCCATTTCAGAAAACCATGCTGACGAAACCAGATCTGACTTTTGTAATGAAAAGAGCTGACAGAATGATACATCACTCTAAACCTGTGATAAAATATGAGGTGGGAATAAAGGTTAAACTGACTGACAGTGGGGGAAATTAGAGATTTAAATGGAGCAGATAGAATTTTCAGTTCTGTAAAATAAGCGATTAAGAGATAGTGTGACCTCTGACCTGCCACCAGGGGCTGTGAAGGTCGGCGCAGATTAACTCAATGATATCACCCGTCTGGATGCTGAGCGCTGGACCAGAAGTGGGGCTCGGCACGCCGAAGTAGTTCCTGATTACCAGCATCTTGGGCAGACCTGTGAGACGGACAGCATCAGTGCCTGTAACACTGTCTGCAAGAAGAACACTACAGAAGTGGGACTTTATAAAGAGTGAGGAACAGGAACCTGAAGCAGGTCTAAGGCAAAAAGGTTAAAGATTTATATGGTATAGTGTGTGAGCCTCAAAGGAGCCTGAAGTCTACACTGACTCAATATTAACTGTTCTGTACATGTTCTGAAACGTGATCTTTTTGTTGTTACGACTTGGTTTCACAGAATTTTGTTGGATGCAGTACATCTAAAATAATGAAATGTGTAACAATTCATGCATTTTTTTTCAGCATGACTTCATGCATTAATACCTCGTGTTTATTAAACATGATCATGATGAATTCTTTGCAAAAACCTTTTGGACCACTGAACCAAACTCTGCAGCACAGAGCACATAATTAACTAAACATTAGTATCTCGTGTTTGTGGCTCCTAAAGTGAAGTGGTGATGATTAATAAATCATGATCATTGATGATGTACTCGGCTTTAATTAATGTGTTGTTCATGCACGAGATCATGAATGAAAGACTTTGAACTCGTGTTACTTTCTGATAATTTCATGGGGTATTATTGCATGAATGTATCCTTACTGTAAAGTGTTACCAGGTTTTAAAGTAAGATGTCGTTCTGACAGTTTTATGTGATAGGGACAAATTAAATGGATTTTTTTAAATGATTGTAATTAATCAAGTTAACTGAAAACTTTGATTAGTGTTCAAAATTCACACCAAACTGTCCTTTTTGTAAAGGAAACTATGAGCTGAAGAGCAGAAATCTAAAAGAAATGTACACACTTGACTTTTTCTGCTCGATTACCTCGTTCATCAATTTTTATCTACATGTGTGCGTATATGCATGCGCGTGCGACCTCGGCTAACGGGGCATGTTTGTCATTCTAAGGAGGCATCTTTGCTCCACTAAACTATTCATAGCTCCATTATAGGTGGTAATGAGAGGGAGTATACATATGTACTCACACACACACACACACACACACACACACACACACACACACCTCTTGTCAGCAGTGTACTGCCCTTGCAAATCATGTGGACCCATTCTTCATTATCATAGGACAGATAAGCAACAGTGCACCCTGGTGTATATGGCTGGCTATCAGGCACTTAGATTAAAGATAAGCAGATGTGTTTACTGCTTTACAACATATTCTGAAAACCTGCTGGGAAGTTTGAAGTGAAATTCAATTAAAGTTATAAATATTTATTTACATGTCTGAAAAATGATGAAAACTAGTTTTGATTAAATGTGCTGTAAAGAATTTCAGGAAAGGCATTCTGCTGTTTCTTAATATGCTGCTTGGAAATGGTATTATCGTCATCTAACGCTCTTTATTTCCCTCCTTTTACATTCAAGCACATATTGTGCACAACTTTTACTCAACCGCTACAATTACCAGTCCAGGAAATAGTTACGGCATGCCCAAGCTGCAACCAACAGACGTCACCCATTGGTTTGTGAACAGCCGTTATAAAGCCTCGAGTTTGGATTTTGTCCGGTGCCATTTTCGGAGCGGTTTGGAGCCGGTAGTGACTATATTTGGACGAGCTGGGAGGGGGGGACTTTAGCTAACAAAGCCAAAATAACTCAAGGAGGAATTTTATTGACTTTATGACTATGACTTATGTCATGCCATGCCGGAGGCTTTTGGTAGCCAACCTCTAGTGGTGTTCGGTGGTATTGCTGCTTAAGGCACTTCCGCATCAGCCTAATTTATTTTTAGACCCGGAAGCTTTTTATATACAGTCAATGGATAAACCACTCCACAGGTAATATATTACATAATAGAAAGGGACTACACCTGCACTAAAACAAATACCTTTGTTTCAAGCTGAATTTGCTTGCTGGAATGATCTCAGTCATAACTATTTGATTTTAAACAACGGCCAACTTTGATCCTCTTATCTACCAGGAAATCATTGGGATTGAATTATAGTACGTTATTGTAAAGCAGCCATCCATGCCAAACAAAGAAATACCAAGTTCATATCTCACGCACAACACAATAAAAATAACTGCACATGTTTGTGTTTGCGCTGTGGGGAGGAACTGTTGTGAATGAGAAAAAAATATTCAAGTGACAGCATGAAGAAAGAGGTGAAGTTAACAGAGAAGTCAACAACATTGTATTGAAAGCTAATACATCTAAATCTGCCGTGCTTCTCTTTCAGGATCTGTTCCAGTGCTCCAGCGCTGCAGCGCAGCGGCTGGCAGCCCGACATGTGCGATCCTACATGAATAGGACTTCTAAAGACACAGGACCATGGAGAATTTTTGTCTCGGGGGCATGAATCGCATTTCTAGCCACACAAGGACAAGCGATGTGTCGAAGCACCTTTGAAAATAGACAAAGAATCCGGCGTTGAAATATTATGAAACGCCAAGGGCCGGGGCAATCAAATGCCTATTGATTTTAATGTGTCTTCAGTCAGAAATGATTTTCTGCAGCATAATGGATGGAGGGGTGGAAAAGTGAGTGCTGAAGCCAGGTTTATAAGGGATTAAAGGCCCTCGGAGCAGCGGAGCCACACACACATACACACAGTTTGAAAAGGGATGCTGTATGTTGGCAGAGACAGAGACAGAGGGCAAAAGAGGGAGACAGACATAAATACAGAGACCACATTTACTGTACATGACCAGAGTACCTGAGCAAACTAACTTATGCACTCTGGTTTTCATGCAATTAGCCAGTTAATAGCTGCCAGGTACACCTTCCTCTCTGTAAGTAAAGTCACAACTTCTTCTCCCATGAAAAAAATTAAAAAAAAAAAAAAAATCTGGCGCCATGCCAGCAGCAATTCATGCAAAACTACTGCCAGTCCTGACCAAATTTATATTGTTCAGTGCCGTAAAGCATTTCTCCTGGTTGGTTGTGTTATTTAATGTGTGGAGAGTAAAAAAAAAAAAGAAGAAAAAAGAGAAAGAAAAAGCTGGTTTTGATGGAAACATGTGAAGCAACAAGCCATTTTAATAGCTACTTAATTAAGCGATTTACCATTGAAAACACACATTAGCTTTGTTTTGGTTCTCAAAATGGGAGGATTTCTTACTTTTCTCAGTTTAATACGCATGTTAATTTAGATGGATCAATTAGTATTAGTATTTTTTAAAGATCATCTTAGTCATAATAAACTGTCCTATATGATTGTTTGGCAGTTGTGTTAAAAGACACCAATCAAGTAAATATACCACATGATACTGGGCAGTTTCTGCATGAAAAAGCAATGTTGTTGAAGCTTATATAATTGTAGATTATGCTGACAGGAAGGCTACTATTACTGCATTTCAACAGTTGTCTGGGTTGAATGCCAAAATCATGTAATTTGTCTTCGGAGCAGCAGTCTCTGTGCACATAAACATTTCCAGTGAGAGAGAACAGAGTGGGGAAAGAGAGAGAGGATGTGTGCAGGAGGTGTTCTGAATTTCTCACCTGGATCGCGATCTTTGCCCTGTAAACACACACAAAGATAGTTACACTGGGAAACGGGGAGAATCATGTACACACCATTTTAATCATACGTTTCGTTGCCATATTTTACCATAACAATCACACGAATCGCCGCAATGGCCTGTACATACTAATACAGACCAAAAAAACATTATCAGAGCAACCTCCCTTCTTTTCCATAAGCTTATAACCTGCTAAATCAATTATTAGATACACTCTTACTCCTGCATACACAATTCATATTTCAACTCGGCCTGCTGTCTCCCATATACAGGCCACATGCAGCAAGCCTCGCACGTATTCATATCATATGAACTGACACTACGGGCAAACCTGCTGCAGAGGAAATGTCTGAAAGTTGCAGAATAAAGTAAAGTAAAGCAGATTTTTGCAACAATAAATAAAAGGATGTGCTGCTTCTGATAGTGTTTGTTTTTCAAAAATCTGGTCAGGGTAGAGAGCTGCATGCAGTCAATCTGTATTTCCACCTCAAACAAGTAGGCC
>NW_027185307.1:7304655-7337155 GCF_022577435.1 Embiotoca jacksoni
CCCTGAAAACATTTTGTTCAGTGACACGTTGTTAAGTGCAGACTAGGTGTGACTGATGTGAAGTTGTGCAATAAAAAGTTACCTGTTTTTCCGCAGCAGCCAAAGCGACCCAGGCATTCTTTATGGGCACCTAAACCACACTTGGAGCACAAGTAGCCCTGGTTAAAGATGCCCCTGTAGGAACAGCAACAGGAAAATTCATCACATTAGAGAATACACACGGTCATAAAAGTGCAAACAATGCAATGAATAGTGAAACTGTTGCACTGCGTATGGGAAGGAAAGGATATAAGTTGCGTAGTGGCAGTTAAAGTTTTTAGTGTTGTGCAGAAAAGTTAGTTAAATGTTCGGTCAGGTTTACGTTGACCAGCAGTTTATAAACCAGCCTGTACAGTTAATATATCATTTGATCGTGCGATGTTGCACTTCAATCAAGCGGCAACCCACCATGACGTCACAGTTTGTGAATTGTTGTTTTGAAGTCTCAGGTCTGGCATTTTTTGCATGTGACTGAGAACGTGAGGACACCTATACAGGAAACCTGACTGCACCTGAGGCATGTTAATCAAACCAGGCACGCCCCCCCCTAACATTCTTCTGGTTGAGGCCTAATGTCTAATTAATTATGGAGCTTTTCCCAGACGCACCAGAACACTGATCAGAAGGAGTAAATTTAGCAAATCACTCCATAATGAGCTGTGTAAAAAAATGTATTGACTTGTACACAACAATTACAACGAGTGTATGTCATGAGAAAAGTCAACACTTTTTGAATTTGAGTCTTTTCGAACCCAGCCCCTAGTGGCCCTCAGTGGAATAATTAAGGCACTTCTGCATTGTCTGGACTTTTCAGAGTCAGAGACTACATCCATCTTAATATACAGTCTAGGGCTTCAATTTGCCTTGCTAACAGGACTGCCATGAAATTGACAAAATAATGAATCCTAATGAGCGTGGTGATGTTCTCACTTCCTCTTGCATCCCCATGAGTTGGTGTCTGTTGAGTTGAGTGAAATGTCTCCACAACTTTTAGATGAACTGCCGTGAGATTTCATGCAGACATTCTTGTGATATTTGGTGATCCGGGAACTTTTTTCTTCATTTTGCTAGTTTAGGAACAGTTAAGTCGTTGAAGTCGCCCAGATCCCGGGCTGAATTTAAATCCAGGCTGTTCCACCTCTGACAACTTAACCATCAGACAGAATTCACGACTGTCTAGCAAAGCGGTCATATCCAGATCTTAATCCCACCAAGTTTACTTCAAACATCATCAAGATGATGTAGCTACATCAGTTTATATTTAAAATACTGAAAAAGCACACTGAAATCCTCTTTAATATGATGTAGTAAAAGATATGCATACACACACGCATGCAGAAGATGAGGCAGCCATGTGTAGCTCTGCTTTAACTTTCATGACCATGTCAGAGGCCCTTATTAAAATGACATGAAAATAAAGGCTGCTCTCCAGCTAATTGTCTGTTTGACATCTTTGAGAAAACTAGCATAGAGTGAACATGTAGGAACACTTAGTTTTGTGTGTTGCTTTGAAAGGATTAAGAAACAGTGAATTCAAACCAAATAAAGCAAATAGGACAACACGCCAACATAATCTTAGTTTCTCTTATGAAAACTACAGAAAATATACAGGTTTTTTTTTATCTCATAAAACCGGTAAATTTGATTAACATTTCCAGTCTATAATGTATATCCCTGCATGTTAGAGTCTATATACTAAAGGTATAGTACCCAAGAAAGAGTGGACAGAAGTTCATAGATTTCTTCCAAGAAAAACAATAAAGTTTCTAAAAATAATGTCATATATAACTTTTAATGACTCATTAGACTGTATTAGTAACTGTTAGATAAGAGGTTGAATTTCTGTCTCTGTCTTTCTAATTAAATGCACTCCTACAGCTACTGCAAAAGAAGAGTTCTCGGAGAAGAATTCAAATTCAATAGTCCAAAGAAACAGTTACTATTTAAAGAAAAACTTCAGACATTTCTTTATTCTTGTTTTTCTCGCACTTTATCCTCAGAAAAATGTTGGCGAATCCGCTGCCTGGCTCTGTATATTCACAGTGCAATAATCTTGTCCCCTCTCCCTGTCCATCGCCTTGAAGAGGTGCTGAAGTGTGACAGACATTTTTCCTCGCTGTTTTTCGGTAGGTGAAACCACTCAGTCGTTCCCGCTGTGAGAAAGACCATGAGTCGCAGTCCTTTGGGTGCCGATACCATTCAGCAAATTCAAAAGGAACTTTGTGTAACTAAGGCACATGTGCAGAGGAAGAGAGCACTAAAGGAGCAAAGTGACGAATAGATTGTTAGGGGGCACTGGAGAGGAATAAGAAGAGCAGAGGTCCTTCAAAGGCGTCCTGACAGTTGTTTGAAGGGAAAAGGTCCTGCGTCTCGTCCTCAGTCTTTATGTCTGACGATAGCCTTGAAGAGGTTTTATGTGCTGCTTCTACTGTGTGTGTGTGTGTGTGTGTGTGTGTGTGTGTGTGTGTGTGTGTGTGTGTGTGTGTGTGTGTGTGTGTGTGTGTGTGTGAAATAGAACTGGTCTCTTACCTCAGCAGCATGTGACAAGAGTTGCAGGAGGTGATTCTTTCAAAGGTGTGCATACGAAACTCGTGGAAGTTGTTTCCCGCATCCTCAGGGCGAATGTTTGATCTGAAGAAGACGTAGCACAACAAAGATTAGACCTTTGAAAAATCTCAGTTTATCACATAATTCGGTGACTCCAGGCACTGAAGTATCTCTGAAACGTAACTAAACCTTTTTCATCTGTTAACGTGGAAGTACCGAACAGCAACAACATTCAGTTAAGAGTTGTGCGGACATTACTTCAGAGCATCTTCCAAGGAATAAAATAACCTACCGTTTCCCACCTACCTAGATCTGAAAAATCAATAATCATCGACCAAAAAGTTGGTTAACATGATCAATCATAATGAAATTTTGAAGGTTCAAGCATCTAACAAGGTTTTCCTTAACCTTGCTCCCAACAGTTTTGGGTCTACATCCTTGGACAAGGACTAAACTACAATAAACAATGACCACTGTTGCAGGTTGTACTACAAGTTAAATGAATTGAATTTGTGCTTGTTGCCCAATTTGTTCCGGCTCTCAAATGGCTACACTCTTTGATGAAAATGTCAATTTCAAAGCAAGAAGGAAAAAAAAATGTTTTTCACTTATAATTGCAGCCAAAAAACTCGTCCATGGCTACAGTAACATTTCCCTGATATGGTTCTTTGAAGTGGGAAGAAGAGAATTGCAAGTAGACAGGCATGGTCTGCTTGAAGTGAACACGAAAGGTGCTCTTGGCCCCTTGGGACACAGTTGTATGTGTGTGTGTGGAAAAAGGCAAGACGGAAGGAAAGAGGGAGAGAAGGAAATAGTCCAAGTTTTTCCTTTGTTTTCAGTGTGACAATAGTGAGACATGAGGACATTATTTGCAGAAGCTTTTTGCTTAATAGGCACAGGTGCTTGTTCGGAAACTCAAAGTGAAGGGTTATAACATGTTCTGTGGACAATAAGACAAACAGGGCCGACAAAGAAGGAAGCTTTGTTTGGCGAAAGAGAACTTCACTGGTGTTTTCTCTTTAACACTTTTACCATTAAAATGATTACACTGAAAAATACTGAATATGTTGTTGTAGCATGTTTATAAGACCAAACAAAGCTGCTCATAACCTCCCTTTAGCTTCCCTTTTCCTTCGATTAAGATGACAGTATAGCAGGCTTCTTCCTGTGCACTGAAGCTTTAACGCTGTCCATGTAACTTTGTACAGTTCAAACTTACACTGAGAAGTAGCCGCTTGAATTTTAAGGATTTAAAAACTCAGAGATACACTACGACTTCATTTAAAGTTGTCTTCTTTCGAGGATAAAGTGCTCTCTCTGCTGTTTAAGCAACAGTTTATCTTGCTGTGTGACTACCAACTCTACCCCTCGTGGTGACGGATTCTTAGTTAATAAGCAAACAGTAGGTGGTTTAGAAATAAAAGCAGCACGTGAGAGAACAACTGTTCACAGATCAGCTATTAAGCATTGCTGTGGGAGCGTGTGATTATATGGCTACACTCTTTAATTCTCGCAGCTCGTTAATTCAGCGCCAAAAGTTAATCAACCAAGGCTCCTTTTTTCTCAGTATCACATCAAACAACACTTCATCTTCACTTCCTGTTAAGGCTTTTTGCTTTACTTGAAGCTTGAAAATGTTTCACAGATATATCATTTTGCTGATGCAACCGGTTGGTACAGTAACTGCAACAATTACCTAAACCAACATCAGTTACCTTTTTGAATTATGGCTTTGGTCTGAGAAACGTTTAAGAAAAGTCTGTGGGAAGGGACCAAAACATCAACACTGATAATCAGGATGATGTGTTTGGATAACAGTACAGCATTGATAGCACAGTAACTGGAATCAAATGCACATTCTGGAGTCATTATTACGGTCTTTGGTAGAGTTTGGAATGCTTTAACGTTATTATCTATCTCAATATATTCTTTATCATCCATGATAAATGACATATGCTGTCATGTACCGCACATGTCATGTATATATGTTGTAAGCTTTTATTGTAAGGACCTTACTACGTTAAGTGCCCTGAGAAGACTTGTGTTGGGATTTTGAGATGCATATATACAATCAAATTGAATTGAATATATAAATAATGAATATGATACAGTTGGCACAAAGATATTGTTGTTGTGAAGGCGCAAGTTGCAAACTTTCATCCAAGAGGTCAGGTTTCCAGTCCAGGAGGAGGTGACATAATTTTGGTGCCTAACAATGTGATTTTGTATGTATTTTTGTTGCTGTCCTCTTTTGGACTGGTAGGTATATTACAGTATTACTAATACCAAGTTGTTCTAACCCTGATAACAACAATAACATAATCAGGGTCATTTGACATATCAGCAGCAGAGCCAGAGATTATACAACTTTATATGAAGTCACTTATCAGAAGCTTCAAACCAAAACAACAAACAACATTAATATAATATTTGAACTTCCTTCTTCTGCACCTGTTGCACTATTTATAAGCATGCGCTACTCTTCCTTGTTGTGGAAGCTGTCAGTGTCTTTCTTTGGGAGTTTCAGAGGACAGCTTTCCGTGCTCTTCTTGGTCTTGATGACTAAAGTAATTTTAATGCACATTTAAAAGAATGGCAGTTTTATGTAATGGTTTACAATGAGGGAGTCCTGGCCTCTACTGTAGATGCATCAGCACTGCTCACCCATCTAACATTTATTTTGTCATCTTGGCATTTGTGGTTTTAAACATATTCATAGTTTTTGTGTAATATCTTGAACTTAAATTAATTTCAGAGGGTACTGTAATATTAGGCAAATACAACATTAAAGATCTACGTGCATCGCTATGTTAATTAGTCATAGTCTGCGAAGTGTGTGTCCTCATTGTGAGAGACAGTGTGGTCAGTGGGGTATTTAAGGGACAATGAGTTATTCTTCTTTCTTGGCTCTAAAGTGAAACACAGTAGATCCATGTGTTAGTCTTGGACCTAGTGTGTCTCTCTGAGTGCATTTGGATCCAATTCAAGATGAGGACTGGTTTATGCAGTCTGACAACATACAGCTTGGTGCTTCAATTAAATTTAGCTCTCAGAGAATAAAGTTTAGTGTCTGCACATCTCGTTATCAGCTCATCTCCGTGTCACAGCATCTTGTTCCCTCTAAATTATAAGTGGCCTCACTTGACGAACAGGAAGTTCGACGTTTGGCGTTTTGATGCTGTGACTAAACGCAGCTGGGACAAAGAGAGACACACATTTATCACTCCGTCACGCATGAACAGACGCGTGTACACACGCAAGAAATACACACTCACATGGCCATGCCGAACTGCTCCAGCCACTTCTTTTTCAGCTCTTTGGTCTTGAAAAAGAATTCAAAGCCGCTCTGGCCCTGGTTGTGAGTGAGGTAGAATCCGTAGGACCACTGCAACAAGAACGGGGAAAAAAAACAACGCATTTCAGACAAAAAAAAAATACAACAAGAGCAAATAAATAAATTGAGGGTTTGAGTGAAAGACAAAGAGAGCAGGAGGGAGCGGGAGCTCAACCAGACGGGATGCGTGGAGACAGATGGAGACAAAGAGATGCAAAATGAAAGAGGGATGCCTGGGGGAGAGCAAACACAGAGGCTGAAGGGTTGGAGGGTGGAAGAACTGACAGACACAGACAACATAGAGGAAGAGCGTGAAGGAGAGGAAAAAAAACAAGTATGAGGTAGCAGTGCCATATAACTGCTGGGCATCAGACAGCATGCACAGACCCAAGTAGAGAGTGGCCCTGTAATCAGCCACCATTATCCTCTTCAAAGGCTAAATATTAGTCCATTAGCCTCAGTCACAACACAGGCACTTGTTTTTAGATAGCAGTTACTAAACAGATGCTTGTGAGATGCCTTTTTGTTTTTGGGGGCTCCTAGGTTTGGTTTTGAACTTCTAGCACTCAGCTCTGAAGGCTAAAAACAAGCCAAGTTCGGAGTGCTGTCAGGGAAGCGCAGCGGCTCATCTTTTCTATTGAAAGAAAAGAGAAAAAGAAAGCGGTGCTCGACAGAGGCATTCCCAGTGGACACCAAGACTTACGCTCTGCAAAGATATCATCTAGCTACCAATTTGTAAGGAGAAGGAGGAGGTGTTTGTCTGTCTCTGTCAGTTTTCTTCTTTTTCTCAGGTGTTTAAAAGGATCCAAAGCAGAGTCTTAAGTATTTCTTTGTGGATCTTCGGGAAATAAACATTAACGTGACCCATGCTTTTGTTTTCCATCATGAGTCAATATGTAGGAGTTATTTCTGAAACACTGTCAACATTAAACCTGCAATAAACAATTTCTCACAGTTTTTTTTTTTAAACACTAACGACATGCAGTCATAGCACCTTTTAAGATGATGTAGTAAACGTATCAGCATACAGCTAGCTGTTTACACATCCAGCAGATGCTAAGCAACATTGGCATTCATTAGGAGTCATCTGTCTGGCAAATAGAAGTTTAATACGTAGTCTCCTTTTAGCTCTTTATTGGTCTTCACCAACACCTGAAGGACATTTTTAGCTCTTTAACTGCCAGCTTGTTGCTATATTTGTTTGTCTGTCATTTGGTACCGGGCAGGTACCCGACATTAGATGGGTACATCCATGGACTTTGGCTTGCAACACATCCCTGTCCCCTTCTGGGAGTAAAGCAAGGACACTCGTCATAGACTTGTATGTATAATAGCAGCAGACCAAATCAAACCTTTAGAAAACCACCAGGGTTAAAGTCTATAAAGGACCCAAAGACACTCCAAGTAAATATATGTCCACTCGGCCTGTCGTAGAAAACGCAAGGTGTATCGAAAAAGTTGAATCTGATCCCCTTTCAGTCATGTCTCTTCAGTCTCCCGGATAGTGTCAATCTAGAGCAACAAACCCAGTCAGTGGCCAGAGGTGTCCTACATGGACATCAATTTGTACCTTACTGAGCATCCAAGGAAGAAAATGACCAGTGATATTTATCACTTTTCAGTCCTGCTCTACAAATAGTGTGCAAGCTAACAATGGCATTATGCAAACTAACCGAGCTACGTTGTAGCCCATAGGGTCTCGTTGTCTTCGCCACATACTGCTTGGAGTCATAAAGCCCTTCTACCACAATTTTTTTTTTTTTTTTTTTCCTTTGGTGTAAGCAGCAACACAGTAACTGTTTGGCTTACGGTTATTAATATAAACCGGTTGGTTCAAAGTAAAAGTTTAGAGACACACCTCGACTCCCTCTGTTTTCTGTTGCCATCTATGCAGTGCACTGGATTGTTTTTCCCCAGAAAGGGGTTTGGTCAAAAGAGCTCGTCTGAATGCAGTTGGTCTGTATGGCTTTTTCACTGAAAACAGATGCTAATTGCAGCCAAAAATGATGCTAAAGCAGTGAAAGTCAACCAAAACAGTGAAGTTGTGAGCAATAAACCAAAACAATGTGCTAAAAGACACTTAAACAAAAGTTGTTAGCCATAAAACAATAACCTAAAAGATTCTAAAACACAAGTTGTCTGTTGGATTGTCAATATGTGACACATTACACATAGTTATTTGATCTTTTGTTATGTGTTGCTAACACCCAAACCATTGGCTTTAGCATGAAAAAAATGACTGGACAAAAGTTTCCTCCTGTTGTATGAATGCGACGCACGATGGAGACTTTGAGACCGTTTTACTTGCAGATAAATGTTGCAGCTGTGATGAAGGTTCTTATTGCTGCGTCCCTCAGACAGCCATCTCCATCATCTCTAACATAAATATGTAATCAAACAAACTGCATTATATCCATCATGTCAGAGGTGAACGACACGGAGTTGGCTGCACCCGTCATAAAACGTAACCATATAAACCCATATGGGTCTAAGACCACTAATGTCTGCTATTTACAGCATCATTATTACCCAAATCATTGTTTCCTGGCACGCCTTGGATATCATCCCTCATTATGATTGGCAATATTTTTCCCCACTTGGCACTTAGTATTCACTGTGTGTATATGTGTAGTCAGGCCCAAAGCGAGGTTTAATGATAACACCATCTGGGGGGAGGCAAACTGTTCCAGTCTGACACTGTTTCAGTTGTGTCGCTGGTAAATGAACAGGACAATGTAAAACATGTGCTGTAACAAGCACATAACAAATTATTTAAGGTTCTTTACTGTTGATTATTTTGTTGTTTGTGTTGTGAGCCGGACAGATTTTTGCCTGCAGCTCATGCCGGAGGGATTCGGAGCACAGACGGCAGCGGTGGGGCAGAGAGGTTGTTACAGGTGCCTATAAAACACTGTCAAGAAGCAAGTTGACTCAATTTTCACTCCATTTTATGAACCTGCATTCATCTGATAAACTGTTATGGCTGCTCATTATGCAGACGTAGCGCTGTTAATTGGTTTGTCAGGAGTCCAACATGGTTCTTGAGCTTTGCTGACTCAGTCATAAAGAGGCAATAATGTGCTCAACAGCACAAGACTCGCCTCCATTATAGCTGACTGTTTGTTATACAAGATGCCCGTTTTATACTTTTAATTTTACAGCATGTTAATAAGCAAGTTATTTTTTTTAATTTAATTTGATCACTTTTACACGCTGTATACTACAGCAGCAGTGACAGTATAATGCAGAATAAACTTAGCACTCTATTCCAGTTCTGCTAGTAAGAAAAACATGGCATACAGCTCTGAGTGAAATTGAATGTTATCCAAAGAAATAAAATCACTGTAAATCACAGCTGACCACAGAGGTTATTGCTTTTTAAAAATGATAGCGCACCATAAAATTAAAAGCTAAATGTTCAAGACACATTTTCTTTTTCTGTGAATTTAGTGTGAATTCAAACTGACAACAGAAGCACCTGTATTGTAAGCAAAAACAAAAAGTAGGTGTGACTCCCACTTTACTGTCATGAGGAGGGAAATAAGCTAAGCTAAATAAGGGGGGATTCAGCTGGGAGACCTACTCATGCGAAGTGCAGGGGGATCCAGACCTGGCCTAATGTACGATGCAATGAATTTCCCATGACTTTCCAACAATATCTGGACACATCCACATTTATAGAGTGTAAAATCAATGGAACAGCAGGCATTTGTCTAACACAGGTTGACCTAATATCCCATATTGAGATGAATTGAGTAACAGTGTTTGCGTGTGTGCAGACCTTTCGGTTCTCCTTGTCCGACGTGGGGTTGTTGGTGATCTTGAAGAGGTGCAGGTCGATCACTTCTTTCATCTCATAGTTGTCTCCTCGCCGCTTGCAAACAATCACAGCAGCATCGAACAGGAAGATGTGCCTGCGGTTCAAAGATGTCAAAGTCACTGTGAGCAAATGGGTTGATATTATATCCACTGTATTTTATGAAATTACATCACTTGCATTATTTGAGGTGCGTCCTTTAACTGAAAGCTACAATATAGATAATTTCTGAGGTTGTAACAGCAATAAATCAGGTTTAATATATGTTATAACTTATATATTATATAACTCTGTGTGGTCATAACTGACTTTTTTTTTGTACTTTTAACAAGACTTTATATTTGGGAGTATTTAGTTTGTTAGGAAAGTTCCAGGTCCTGTGATGGCTTTACAGATATTCAAGCAAGCTGTTATTTTAAGATACAGTTCATCAAGGCAGCTGACGTGTGTTTTGACAAACCTAATTGTACAGAAGAATAACAGGGTTAACAATACAATGTCTGTCTGGAAAAAAAATTATGGGAGGATTTATATGGATACCCAGTGTTTAATACAAACATATAACAACGACTGCAAAATGCACTTTTATCTATAGCACTAGTTGCTTGTTTTTCTGGAAATCCTAGAGGACACGCGGATCGGCTAAATGACCTGCTCTGTGCATTGATTGGATGTGTTGTAATGCACTATTTTGTACAGAACACACAGGTTTAGTTTCTAGCAACACTTTGGTTTGAACTAGTGCAAACTCTGGCAGGTTTCCAACCACAGCACCTGATTCTAGTTTAACTTCAGTCATTTAGTGCGCCGGCGTGTCAACCTCACATCTCACCTGTCCTGTTTGGCTCGTTTGTCCACCGAGGCCACCCTAACCTCCCCGTCACCTTTGGGTCTCCCATATTTACTCAGAGGCTGATTCTACAGAAGAAGATAAGACAGAAAGTTGGACTGTGAGGTGGCAGGAATAAAAGACATTTACAAAGCGGTGTGGAAATGTTTGTCATTATTTGGAAGAAAGGAATGGCTTACCAGGTTTTCAATGGATTTCTGATACTGATCAATTTCTCTCAGCGTCTCGTTGTCCCTCTTGACCTCATTAACGTACTGCGCCAAGTCCTGCACACACATCAACAAAACAATGATTCACATCTTTGAATTTAGTAACATACAGTTTCGTACATCCAGCTCCCCTAAAAATGTTGTTTCTTTTTATGTAGTTTTTTTTGGTGCTGATTTGAGCTTGTAAGCTCTAATAATAAACCATATGTTAAATTGTGCAATACACATACACCTGATTTGACTGAAGACAGCACCCAGCTTTCAGCTTTACTGAACAGCTTGTCAGTGTTACAATATGACAAAGATTTATCAAAGTTGCATTCAAAGACTTATTTATTAATGTGTCATTAAAACGTTGTGAGCGTACAATGATGAGCATTTTTACTTTCCAAAAAGCTGTTTTTCTTTAGAGATATAATATTATTTTGTGAACCACCAGAAGCTTTTATAACTATTATGATTAAAGGTGTGCTAAACAAACAAAAGTTAAATTTGTATTGAGGTTCTTCCAAAAATCCACAGTGTGTATCCATTGAGGTAAAAGAAAAAAATAGCTGTTTTGAAACATACTTTATCTTACATTGTTTGAAGCCATATTTGCTAGGGTTGGTGCTTGATTAGGGTAGCAAGATGTCCCACCTTAACTGGGACTGCACAACATTTTTATCCCACGTCCCACATATTGAGACGATGTCCCGCATTTGGATTGGCTCTAGTTTTCAAAAGTCGACATTGCAGGACAGACGGTTTTCTAAAGGTCTGGACATGCAGCTATAATAACAACAGAAACCCAAAAAGTATTACCCAACAGATCAGGAAACAGCAGGGTGAAAATAAAAAAGTGCGTTTACCGTTCTGTGCAGCATTCCCAATCATACAGGTGCTGTGGTAGTAAGCCAGCCCCTCATTAGACCATTAAACTTCAGCTGCCTTTCATGCTTACTGTATTTACTTGACATAAGAATTCAGAAAGTTGCAATCAAATAAAATGAATTTGTTTCATATATTTGTTTAATCTGCTGTGTGTTTTTGTGTCACAAGTGGGATAGACATCAAAGTCTTAAGACTACCTCTCAGCGTAGGAAACATGTCCAACGCAAACATACTCTTTGCCCCACATTTGTGCTGCGTTCGGATTTTGTTCACTATATATTACGCTATGTAGTGGACAAGTGGACAACTTCAACGCAGCAATGGGTTGTTGGTATCTGGTCACCTTATGCTCGATTGGATCAGCCGGAGGGATGCACGCAGTAAACTCTACACCGCTGTGATTGGTTATTTCATTCACCGAGTCTATATACCTAAACTCTTACGCCCCTCCCGCTGATCCAATCGAGCACCAGCCAGGTCCAATGCTGTCTTCTTCTTCACTGTCTTTGTCGGTGCATCCGGACATTTCTTGACGTGTTACCGCCACCAAATGTGGATTAGCAGAACAGTGTGACACCATCAGCAGGAATATGTGTCGCCTCGTGTGCACATGTTCCTCGTTGTGTGCCTCACATGCATTAATCGGTTCATTCTTGGTTTAAATGATCTCTGTCCAATTATGGACCTTCTGCGCAGTGCATGCTGGGATAAGATTTTGTGGAAAGGAAACTAACAGGACAAATTGCCGACATACCTTCATAGCATCTAAAGCCATCCGGAGATTACTCTTGTCAGTGGTATCATGAGTGTGTTTCGTCAGCTCCTATTGGACAAAATCAAAAAAAAAATCACAAACATATAAAATGTGAAAAGGAAGGAAAAGCTGCCTGTCAATCACAAAACAAAGATGCATGTAATATTCATGCCTCTCTTATCCTGCTTCAAACATACAGCACAGCGACATGCCACACGTGAACTTAAGGCTTTGGCTCCAGATATGAAATGAAAAAGGCTGCTGCGAAAAGAACCTTGTCCTGAAATAAATCAGATACTATGTGTGTGCACTCATCTATTGAAGGTGTGTGCAAGTGTGTATCTGAAATTGCTTGCCAGTGCCGAGCTGCAGCGTAAACAAGACATCTAGACCTCAGCAGCGGAGGATAAGGAAGGATGTCATGCATGTCCTTCATACAACACACAACACACAACACACAACACACACACACACACACACACGCACACACAGGGAGATATATATGTCTTCCTGGCACTGCTCAAATCCCTGGTGTCAGTCAAGCTCAACCTGGGCATTATTATCACTAGCAAGACGACAGAGGCCTATTTATCAAACCGTGCTCCCACCTCCACAACACATCCACCGAGATACAGAGGAAGGGAGTGGTCACACTGATAGCTGCGGCCATACATGATGGACTCATTGAGGGAAACGCGTTGCTGCGGTTTCAGGGAGTAGAGGGAGGAGGGGGTGAGGGTGATGATGGGTGGAGGTAGCGAGGAAGAAAAGAGCGAAAGATTGATGACAAAAAAAGAGAGAAAGAAACAGCAAAAGAGAGGCACTAGGGGAGCGAGAGGAGGTGACAAGACATTAGTTGCACAGATTCTGTCTGTCACCGTGCGGGGAAGAAACCCAGCGGATGCTTCACTCGGTGCAGCTCGCTATTACCCGGCTGTTCTGCGGGGATCCGGACCCCTGATGGCACAACAAATTCACTTTGTTCTAACTGATATATTCCCTGTTTGTTTGTTTTTTAACTTTTGGTGGTACATTTGTGTTAAATGCAAATACAAGTGGGGTTTCAGAAAGCCTAATTTATAAGTTTCTATCGAACCCTGTTGGAATCAGCACATTTCTGCCTTAAAAAAAACAAGTAAATAAACTATTTGAAGTGAAGAACACGACATGCATGGCATCTACTTAAAAGGTATATTGTTCTACTATCCCTTAATTTCAAGTTACGCTGCTTTACATTAATTTTCCCCTCAGAAATTCAGATTGAAAATTAAAATGTCCTGTTTTTTCAGTCATCAAATATCTTGTTTGGTAATGTAAAGTGCAATTTTTTAAATCACTTGAGTTTCATTTTAAATTGTTAGATCTGAAAATGACCAAACTGCACCACAGTATTCTTGCTTGTTTGTATGGTTGCAGACATATATTTCACATTTACATTTAAATTCTTTGTCTGAATTTGTAAAAAACAAAATGAAATACTCAAACCACTTGTGTACAACTTTAAATTACCTGCTGGGAATTTCAACAAGTGGAAACCACATGAGTTAAGAAAGGTCGTTCTAAAAGTAATACATGTTGTATTAAAAAAAAAAAAATAACATTTGAACTTTAAGAATTAAATTCCATATATACGTATTGAATTGTTTTTGTCTTCTTTTTGCCTTTTTTTGCTTCCATATGAAGCCGTGTTAATCAGACCATCTTGCACCGATTACCCCTCCAACAGGTCCAGCATTAGCATACATAACATTAACACAAAGTAAAATATTAAATAAAACAGTGAAATCATAATTTCTAGCGCAAGACGGCCCTAACCGTCACAAATGATTTATAACTGCTGATGTTAAAAATTAAAGTCAATATTTTCAAGATATAAATAATACAAACATTATAGGACACAATTCAAAATTTATCATAAAAGAAAAGACTCAGGGACACTTTGGATGATTAACTTGTTCAAATAGTGACTGTTTCCTTTGTCAGTGACACATTAGTAACTTCTCACTGACTTTGTCAGGAGTTTCCACGTTCAGATTTGCTACCACTTCCAAAATACTTCACCTCTCTATCTGCCCGTCTCTCTGATTGTTTGTCTTGCTCTGTCTGCTGCTCTCCCTTTCAGTCCTCACTCCACTTTATCTATTTTGTCTCACCTCCTCCTTGATTGTCTCGATCAGATGACAATTAACGTGCAGGTCATTTCAGACTCACGGTCATAAAGAAGCTACAGAAATAGACGAGAGGAGCCTCAGAGCCTGAAGGACGAAGGCAGGCAGGGGAGAGGAGTGAAAGGCAGTCAACGCTGCCTCTGGTGGACGGATGGAGGAGGGACAGTGAGTCCTCTTGTTCATGAGTTTCTGATTGGCTTCAATGTGCTGAATCAAAAGCTCCCTGATGGGGCCGTGTCATTCACTAAGAGTCCGTGAGTCACTGTCATTTACAATGTCACCTACAATGACAGTATCTGACATCATATGCAGTTGTGTAGTGGAGAGTTTTGGTGGAAATAAGGAGTGATGGATAAATACAGACAGCTTAATTACACAGCTAGTTATGCACAGTGGTGGATGAAATACTGATATCCTTTAATTCAGTAAAAATAGTGAGATCCCAGTGTTTTTAATAAAAGTCCTGCAAGTTTATAAGTTCCAGTTTATAAGCATTATCAGGAAGTTACTTGAAATATAAAAAATAAACATGTATTGTGCTGAATCACTCCTTTCCAACTGATATATTATCATATAAATTACTATTATTCAAGCATTAACATGTGAGCAGTATGTAATGTTGCAGCTGGGTGATGTGTAGCTAATTTAACTACATATTGTTGGACAGTTTGACATTTTTCAATAATTGATTTAACGTTTGTATGTCAACCAACAAAGTAATTAGTAAACAAAGTAGTCAGATAATTGTAGCAGAGTTTCAAGCATTAGCAATCGTAATGAACATTTTCGGTTATCTCAAAACTGTGCTAGACACAGTCCAGTGTTGGAGTGAATATAATGAGTTACTCTCCAATGCGTATCATGTAATATGTTGCAGTGATGCTTCATTTAAAACAAATACTCAACTATTTAGCAAAGTTAAAGATGAATAGAAGTTTTAGATTTTTGTTCTCTGATGTTAACCTGACCTGAGGTGCATGTTTTTGGATGATGGGAGGAAGCCGGAGAACCCGGAGAGAACCCACGCAAGCACAGGGAGAACATGCAAACTCTGCACAGAAAGGCCCAGGACCGGATTCGAACCCGGAACCTTTTTGCTGTGAGGCGACAATGCTAACCACTGCACCACTGTGCTGCCCATGTCTTGTTTTGTCCGGACCAACTATCCACAACCAAAAGATATTGAGTTCATTATCATACAGGCCTAAAAGAACAAGAAAATATTCATATTTAAGATACTGGAATCTTCGAATTTGATAATTTTTTTCATTAGTAAATCACTGAAAACGATTAATCAAATTATCAAAAAAGTTTATGTCAATTAACTAATTGATTAATTAACTAATCATTGCAGCTCAAACAATAACCACTCAAAATATCATAATGTTTCATTTTTTAAACACAAACAGAGGAAAACTGTAAGAAATTAATTTGTATGATCAGACATAAACAACAAAGAGCTCAATATCAGCTGTCTGTACGTGATATATGAATCAAGTTACAGTATGTTACAATAAATAAATAAACACGGTCAGTGTATTATGGAACAAAAAACACATATATAGCCGGTTTGCCAACATTCACAGCATCAAGTGGAGGACTACAAATTTACACCACTAGAACAGAAACAGGACATTAGAGGATGGAGGACTGTACCTGCAGGAGGAGGTGGTACTTCAAGACTCGCTGCATTGGAACCACGAGCAGATCTCTCAGGGTGAACTTGCCATAGTTGGCTCTCTTTGAACATTCCTGTACAAAGAATCAATATAAATGCATTATACATAGAGAATACCATTTTTCACTGGATCCAAAAAAAAGTGGGTAATTTTACTTTTTTTTTTTTTTTTTTTTTTACTTTCTAGAAACAACTGCAGTGAAAGCAGGAGTCTCATTAAAGTTTCATTTAAAAGATCTGCAGTAATGTATGCTGTCTGCTGCAGCGTCATCTGCTGCAGTGCCTCAGGTGCACACTTGAGGGCATCCTCTGATCGTTCAGAGGAGCTGAGAAATGCTTGTCACTGTAGTTGTAAATAACCATTTAATATCTGTTGTCATAAAAAACAGTAAAACGTTCGACCTCTAGCTTCATGCGAAGGTCCTCTCTGTTTTTGCAGATGTCGTCCAGGGTGGCGATGGCCGTCTCTACATGGCTACAGTACTTCCCGTAGATCAACAACCTGAAATAGATTAAACACGTGAAAACCAACAAGAGGAAACAAGGATCGGGTACCTGCACTTTTCTGAAAACCCTATCAAAGAGATTCTTAATCTCAGATGTATGGGATCAGGCTTATTTCATAACTTTACTGAAGAACCAAAGTTCACTGACAGATTGTTATTAAATTGGTCAGACACAGGGCAGTGGGGTGTTAAAAGGTGACTTTTGACAACTGGGTTTAAAACATCATAACAGTTTGTAATGTCTTATATATAAATAATTTATTGTAAGAAGTTTTAGGGCCTACATAAACAGTAGAATAAATACAGAAACTCAGAAGTTCATAGTCTACTTCTCTTTGAAAGTGATGAAGATCTGGTAAAGGTTCTGGGCACTTCTGTGGTTGATTGACTCTTGCATTTCCAGCAGTAAACACTTGTGGACTTTAACCAGGTCCTGGAAAATCAAAAGCAAACAACCTTCAATGTTGATCACCAAAGTCGGGTTACTTTCATTACAGGCTGCAGCCTACAATACAGATCATTTACATTAATCATTTGGTCAATATGTGTAAGAAAATAATGAAAAATGTTGATCAGATTTCCCTAAAACATAATGTAGCGCCGTCGTACGTCTTATTTTGTGTGACCTATAGCTCATCACCATCAGTTATAAATCATTTAACACGAATAACCTCTGCAAATCCATAAGTTGTTATCAAAGTATGGGACAATTATTTCACATATTTTACAAAGAATTCAGTTTGCGGTTCTCTTTTAGTCTCGGTTTCAGGCAAACAATACGTTTTAGCTTAAAGCAATAAAGTAATAATACAATGTTTCTCTTTGTATGGGTACTTTTTAACCACCCTAACCTTTGTTCTCTGGGAAAAACTAGTCTACGTTCCCATCGGTTTTAGTTTTACTTTGTCTTTCGGGATAACTAGCAAATGTTGGCATGTTAAAATGCTAAGCTAACAGTAAGCAAAGAAAGTCAGAAAGTTAGCACTGTCATAGATAGCATGTTACATTAGTATTAATCACATAGCACTGCTGTACAAAGGTTGCACGTCACGGTTAGACTCAGTTTTACTTTACTTGATGCAGATAAAAAGCTGCATGAACTTTTAGGTTCAAGTTGTAAAATACAATTATTTTTCGTCACGATAAGCTATTGACAGTGTGGAAATACTGCAGCCATCAAATGGATGTCGCGATCGGTGGTTATGACATGAGAAGTCGTCTTTGCGGTATTCTTGACATTGAATTGGTTGAGAACACTGTTGCTAGGCAACATCAACATCTGGAGGCCACAGAGGCCAACAACAAATGAGAAGGGTGGCTGAGATAAAGCAGGAAAAAGATGAGGCCATTGAGAACATCAACATTTTCATCAGACATTAAATTCCAAAGAGAAACTCTGAAACCTTTCTGAAATTACGACGTAATAATTTACCATCCGACAAAAATGAATCTAAAAAAAAAAAAATCAGCAAATACGTCACAACTCATGAACTCTGAGCTTGCAGAAAAGTCGGAGGTCGTGATCACCACAAGAGGCGGTATTCATACGAACTTTTCAAACCCCATCTGACAGCAGCATGAGCCAACCTTAGTTTTATTATTTACACTGTGCTCTTCCTCCTGTGACGTGTCAAAAATATCTTCGGGGAATATGTCCATTCAAAGAAGAAAAGTGTGACTCCAGGTAGACGATGACTTACCGCGATATTGACAAACACCTTCTCCATCTCGGCCATCGACAAAAACACGGTGAGGGGCGTCATAAAGTGCTGCCGGAGAGAGAGAGAGAGAGAGAGAGAATGAAGCTCGTTCCTCTGGAGTGGGAAAGTCATTTTGCGTGAGACGCTATTATATTATGAAGCCAAGTTGCAAAAGAGCTGCAGTCAGCAAAAACAAGGATGACTGTCTGGGTCACGACAATAATCTCATTTTCAGAGTTTGCAATTTAATGATTTCCTCTCAGAAAACTCCCGCCGCATATTCACCTCTACATCTCAAAGGAGCAGGCGTGCACAAACTAAATTCCACCATCCACTTCATATCGAAGGTCATCTACTGAGACGCTCCGCTGGGAAATCAGGCAAGGTCTTTTAGCAGACGTGAACGCACACAATGGGGAGAAGACAAGTAGCTGTGGCTCGGGGGGGGGGGGGGGGTTAGAGATGGCGGGGCTCCTACAGTCCTATAGAAGTGCAGGGTAAGGTGGAAAACACCTGCGAGAAAAGGGCTTTTCAAAGAGTTCAGGTCTTGTAGGCCAGTTTGTCGTAAGGAGTGCTGGGATTACTTTTTACCCACTACGAAATTTGAAAATAAAAATATACTCTTTAACTTGTTAACGCTCTCTGGGAGTACAGATTGATATACCACCTAATTGGGTTTTTTTCCATTATACCCCAAGACTGGTCATTACAGTGAGTCAATTTCACAGTTTCTCATGATGCAGGTGATAAGGAGGCCAAATTGTTTTCTAGTGCTTTTGTCATCCTATAAAAGTGGGACTACAGAAAGTTTACTCTCTTTTCTGGACGAAGAATAACTGCATCTCTGTCATATTTAGGGGAAAATTACATTTTGATTAATAATTTACCTTTTTTCTAATACTGAAATTAGCGAAGTGAAGTCTACCAAGTGAGTTGGAAAATTATCATTTTCCTAATTTCACTCACACATAAGTAACATTATTCCTAAAATGTCACAATTGTGAACAAAAACAAATATACGCACATACTTGACACCAGTGTGTTTTTTTTTCCCAACAACTTGATGTAATGATTAAGAACACGTAAACGAGTGAATGTTTCCAAGAAACGTACAAAATCTGAACTCTACTTTGCTGAATCAAACACAGCATGCAAATTTCAGTCAGCGGAAAGCAGTGATTCCCAAACTGTGGTTCTTGTACGACTGGTGGTACGAAATGCTCCGCGTGGTGGTGTGCGAGAGCCGTGCTAAAAGGCCTAACGATTGGATGAAAAATGAGCTAAATTGTCATTTAATCTTGATTTATTACAGACAACAGTTGCTCGATAGACACATGACATTACAGTGATGTAAACATTAGTTTCTAATAACTTTTTTAAGCTGACATCAGGTCACGTTCGTCACAGCATAACGCAAACGGTTGCTTGACGCGGTCGGAGTCAGACTCCTCAGTGGTTGGTTTTGATAATACGATGAAGTCCAACAAACAGTCAAGAGGAAAGTGGCGTTGCTGAACCCGACAAGTCAGACAAACCTATCAATGCTGAAGAGGAGTCTACGGTCCTGCTGTTGATATGCATCCTTTCTGAGGCTATATCGTTGCGTCAGTGAATTTGATTTAATGAAAACCCTTTTGAACCGGGTACTGAGGACATTTGGTTTGGTACCATAAAGGTAGAAGGTCTGAAAACATTGGGACCCTCCGGTATAAAAAGATACGACGATGTCCTCACAATGTCAACCGTCAGTGAGCCAGCTTGTACCTTTTCTATAGACTCCAGGGTCTCAGTGTATTTCTCCTCTGTCTGCTTGATCTCTGTTAAACAGCAACTCCTGATGTCAGTCTCCTGCTTCTGGAACGCCTACACACACACACACACACACACACACACACACACACACACACACACACACACACACAGGTGTGTTACTGTGTGTCAGCGCTGTGGGCTGACAAACTGTTGAGCCTTCAACCAGATGTAGCCGGTCCAACCCTTTGAGCAAGGTCAGGGAGTCACACATGCCAGCTGAACCGTCTGCCAATTATCAGGAAACACGAGGATTTTTTTTACTGAACAAAGCATTTATGATGTCGGCCAAAATAGAATTAAGCAGCAAAATTAGCTCTTTAGTATCTGCAGGTTTAAAATGGTAGCAAGAAGGTATGTTTCAAATTAGTATCTAGTGCAATAATAGACGTAGAAATAGAAAAAACAAATCGATTAGAATACTTTAATGAATAAAGACTTTAGATCAATTATGTCATATACAGTATATAGAGGGTATAATCACCTGAAACTGTAATTTATGTTTTCATTACCTTACAATGAGACCTAAATATCAACAAAGGGACCAGATCCTCTTTGACAGTTGCACTGTCTAGATTTGGTAGTCCAGAAGGGACAAACCAAACACTGACTCTAGGGAGGGACGTCACGTTTTTTGGCGAGTTTCACAGCAAACGTAGATTTTCGTACACGCTTTTAAGGGGAGAGGTCTTCAGTTGGTTACAATCCTACACACTGCTCCTTTAGCCTGAATAACAGTTTTCAAATCAGCTTTAATGGGCACATATAGTAGATATAAAGGTCGCAAAATGGGCTATGTGGAAATTAAACCACCGAGTTCAACAATATTACAAATAATGTTGTTATAGTTTATTAGCCTTATATTTATTCATCAGCTATGATTTCTGTTTGTAATATTTGGACAGTTTTATTTGAGAAAGTTATGAAAGACTATCTCGGTACACACATCACAAACTGTCAGCGTTTTTTTTTAAATAAATTTCAACCAAAGTTGCAACATTTTTAGGCATTGTCAAAAAGTCATACGTTTCAATAAATACATGTTCTCAGAAATTAGGAATTTACGCATATATGTTAAAACAAATCATATTTTAACATTCGCCATCTGGAAAATCTGAATACAGATGTGACAGTGGGTTTAATTGTCCTATCTGTTTTTTGTCAAGAAGGAGATGTACACTTCCCAAAACCAGCCTATTTCTTAAACACACATGGTGACGTGTTGAACTGTCCAAACATCAGTATCAGTGAGTGAAGTCACAGAGAGGTGGACAAACCGGAGGAGGGATGGCTTCCGTCTTCATCAGGTCCTCATAGATCTCGCCGCCATCCTCATCATCGTACACGCAGTCATACAGATCCTCCTCGTCCTCCACTCCGTTCTCACTGCAGCACACATGACAGAGTATGGTAGTGACATTACATTACATCACGCAGCTGTTTGATGCTGAGTTTTACAGTGAGTGGGTAATGGTTTTTACTCCTCATGCCGACCACATGAAAGGGTCACACACACAAAAAAAACACCCTCGGCTCTGGTTTTTCAGATTTTAATACTGTGCTGCAAATCTTGTTAGTCAGGGACAACACTTAATCCACGGCTGTGAAAGTGGCTCAGGAACACGTACAAAGGCAAAGACTTTTCATGTGTGCCGGCACAAGCCTGTTCTGACTGCTCATGTCTGAGCCAATTACTGTGCCAGCAAGTGGGCTAAGGTGACGTGACTCACTGCATGTGTGTGTGTGTGTGTGTGTGTTCCTGGACTTTTTATACATGTAACTGAGAACCAATGTCCTCAAAGGAAATGAAGCATGAGAGGAACATTGTCAAAAAAGGACTTGTGCATACAGCATGTAAAGGACTAAGACTTGTCAGTGTTCAGGTTTATTAGGGTGAAGAGTAGAGGGCGGGTGAAAAGGTGAGGATTAAACATTGACAATGTAGGCTCTTGACTTCAAAAGATTTAAAAAAAAAAAAAAAAAAAAATTTAAATTGTGCTAACCTTTATACACTTATATTGGTAAAACAAATGATGTTTAAGAAATTGTCAATACGTTCGGTGACTGTGGGCCATGTAAGTACATAATAAATACTTAAAATCTCCAACTCACTGGTCATTTACATGACATGTATTTCTATTTTTAGAATTGAATGTCAGTAATATTTATTGACATTTCCACATTCAATAACTCTCCTGATTCCAGCCACACTGGCAGCCTGTTGTGAAGTTTCAGTATTTCTCCCTTTAAAATGTAACTCAAAACCAATCCCATATTATCTATATTTGTTAATAGTTTATATTCATATCCAGTTAGATTCTAATGCAGCCGACAGTAAACGAATATAAGCTTTATCAATTAACAGACAACTACACTGGGTGACTATCAAAAGGTGTTCACTAGAATGTAAATACATTGTTGTAATAAAGAGCAGGAAGAAATCGGCAAAAACTTGTGCATAAATTGGGACCTAACACATTCAGTCCAAAAATATTATAAACTACATTCAATTTTAAAAATCCATATTAAACAGGCCACAGTCAACTGTTTTTATTGCCGCATTGCTTTTCATGGGATTGTGCCAGCAGTTGTGTTTTGCAGCTGAGGAGGATTATGTAATGTTATTATTTAGTTCCTTCTTCACAAGTTAATTTAAATAAAAAAAATTCAAACGGCAATTTCATGATGGTTTCAGTTGCTATCATATGTCAGTCACAAGGTCTATCGTGTTTGAGGGGTTGGCAACTATCTTTGAACTTTTAAGGATATTTTTGTACCCAAAAATCTGTCATTTTAAATCTGCAAAGCTTCCATAAATGTTTGCATCAAATGTGGGCTCAAATAACAGATGATGAATTCACAGTCCCACACAACTTGTGGTTAAATGAGAAACGAGGCAAGCGCATGCTGAAAGCCTCGGAGGAGGTGGCTGCCTTCCAGACGAGACCCAGGGAACAAATCAGCCTCATCAACAACAGTCTGTAGATTTTTAAACGGTCGGGAAACTGGAGACAAAATCAACAGTTGACTTTCTAAAATCAAATTCTTATGAAAACCTGAATAAGAGAGAAAAGTATGATTGTCCATCCGAGAAGGTTGTTATGTAGGTAGGGAGGAGCGCAGGAAACCTACTCTATGAGGTCCTCCAGGTGGTTGTAGATGTCCTCATCTTCAACACTCTCCTCTGTAGGGAAGGGCCTGTGGAGGGAAAACAGAAAGCACTCTGTTAGGTTTAAAATCTCATATCATGTCATATGATAATGCATCATATTAAATAACAATTTATTAATTTTATATATACAAGTTTGTAAAAAAACAACTACAACAACAAAACAGAACATCTCAACATGATCACATTGTTTTACATATTTAAATACAAAGAAATACAATTGTATTGTTCTGGATTATGTGATATCATACCTGATTCCAGTTTGTTGTGTAATCATTGTGTGGGAAAGTTTAGATAGTGTGTCCATGACCTGAAAAAAAAAAGATGGATATGTTATTTTATCTATATTTTTAAACTACTCATAAAAAAATTACTGAAAAGAAAGAGTTGTAACTGATAAAGGGATTTTAGTTGTTGTTTTGGTCGTGGTTCTGTAAAGCTGCTGCATTTCTGAGAAGAGACACATGAGGGCAGCATCGTCAAACACTTCATCCCACACACTTGCTAATAACAGGCATATTGTTCCATTTAAATTTAGCTAATCACGTTACATAACCTGATCCATTTTATGAATTCATGAGTAAATAATCATTTTCCTGACACCATTATAATACGGTGTGTTTTCACACACCCATGGGCCACATTTTGTCCTGGTTTGCATCTAAAGTTGTAACATCAATGTTGGGGAGTAACTAGCTACATGTAACAGAACTACACAATTAGATTACAACATAAAAGTAATTTTAATTAGTTACAGTTACTGAGGGGGAAAAAATTTAATTTGCAGTTACTGTTCAAACTTTTGCAACAAAAGGGGTTTTAATCTGAATATATTCTATTTGGGAAAAAGCGTATATGTTGTTATAAAACAACAATTAAACAGCCTTCTGTCTACGCTCAGACAGGCTCCATTCATTTGACAGTATGCACTCAAATTTTGAGCCTTGTTTTTGATTGGTTCTCTTATTTGAATTGGCACCGCCTCTCGCCTGCCAATCAAATCAATGTGCATCGCTCCTTTTGATGGTTCTATCATCAGCACGGAGACGACCTGAATCTAGACTTGATTTGAGGTTCCGGTGACATTTTTCCTTCACTGCAGTCAGTTATAATCTTCATCGTTGGGATTTGTTTTGGTGGTGGAGCTTTAAAATCAAAACATTCCCATCTTTATTCAAGTTACTTTGAAGAACTTTGGATAAAACTTGGACAGTAATCAGTGTTGAATTCTGCCGTGAGCCTCAAAATGACGACAGTTTACGTTTTATCTTTCAGGACTCTTCAGCTTTATTGCCCGGTTTAAAACATTTGTAACAAAACTAATCAAATGTAATAAGTTACATTGCTTTGATGAAATAATTTAAATAGCTACATCAACAGGGGAACTAAACTTCACCCTTTTAAATGTGGAAAGTAACTTCCCCACACTGTATACATTACACATTATATTTTGATTTAATGACGGAGGAACAAGGTGCAGCGAGAGGTGTACAATGCTGCTACACAATATGACTGCTCTGACACAGTCAACAGTACAGTAACAGCAGACCAGCATCACATGACCTGATCAGTAATTGGTCGAGCAGCCGTACCCAGCGGCCTCACGGGGCTGACAAGATTGCTATTAGTATGACACATAATTTCACGCTGCTGTGCTCAGTCCTGCAGTGACCTTGACCCTCTCTATGAGTGTGTGTGTGTGTGTGTGTGTGTGTGTGTGTGTGTGTGTGTGACCTGCTTGACAAATCGCTGCCGCAATCACCTTGTGAATACAGCTTAATTGTGCGAGTCAAAACTCAACAGGGAGCTTTTGTTCTTTCCCGTTTTTTGCAACCTGCCCATAAACCTTTTGTTCTGTGGGTCATTCGTGTGCACGCTCGCATTCACACTGACACCTCACAGATGCAGCATAGATACATTTGGCCCGGAGCACAAGCTCTCGAGGATCAATACTGATCACACAACTCGTCCCTTCCCCCTCCAGTAAACAGAACAAAGTGGCACACAAAGGACAGACACACAAACATGCTGTTTCTACTTTTATCCTTTCAGCTTTAAACTGTATGCAAAACTGTAGCCGGTTTTAATCCGTTTTTTATCTCTAATAGATAAACAGAACAGTGTTGAACAGATGCACAATATGTTCTCAAACTGCACAACATCCATCACGTCAGAAGTGGAAGACAGTGACTGACATTTCATGCTTCCTAAATCTGTCACGTCCTGAATGTGGCACAGCATTTAATTGTGGAGCCCATCGGACACGTCGGAGGCATCGCTTCATTAGTTGTAGCTGATGATCAAAGGGATAATATCCGCAGCTGAACAGTGGGAGGATGTGCTGTGGTGTGTTTGTGACGGCGTGCAGCGCCGCAGCGGTGGGTGATTACACATCACGGGAGGAGGTGGAGTCAGTGTTTCAGTCATGGAAAAAAAAAAAAAAAAAAAAAAAAAATATATATATATATATATATATATATATATATATATATATATATATAGTGGCTATTGTGCTGCTCATAGTAACTAAAACACACATTGAATTTCTGGGTTTTTGTTCTCACTTGAAAAACATGCACACAAGTAGACAGTACAAGTAATGTCCGCCAGTATTTCTTGGAGCCCCCACAAGCGCCGCAAATAAGGTATGACAGCCTTTATGTAGCCTGAGAGACCAAATCGAGGGCGCAAAAAGGACTGTCAAGCTCTCTTTGCTGCTTCTTAAGCTTATCGCTGTGAGCGTACTCACATATTTGAGAGCGACTTTGATTAGCAGCATTTTTTATCAACTCAAAAGCTCTTTCTTTGGATTTAAGTGGCTGCATACTAGGAGGACAATGTTTGAAGTCAAATCTGACAGAATTAAAGCAAGGGGAACAAAAATGGTAAATATTCATGTTTCATTTTCTTTTTTTATCATAAAAAATTTACAGGTGCTCCATAAATACACTGAATCCAAAGAGAAACGCACACAGCTGGTATTGAGAAAACTGTGCTGTTTAGATGTCTGTCAGTTTGTGATGTCACAAACTCCCCCTCATGTCATGAGTCCGCCCTCACCACGGCCCACAAGCCAATCTTTTATAATGTATGTAGAAGAAAACACAGAACTCATTCTGTTGGTGAGCTAGCAAGCTACAAAACTGAGGAAAACCCATAGTTAGTCTGTGTGTATGTGTGTCCCTCAGAAAGAAGACAGCCAATCAGAAGAGAGGGTCATTGGTAAGCGAGGGCATGTTAAACATGTTTTTGAGTACTTAAAACAACAAAAAAGATCTTCTTATGATACCAAACCGCAAATAAATCACCAGTGAAGTTTAAAATATGGGAACTTTAACCCTGTTATGTTTGTTTCTTAGGTACAGCAATGATGTCCCCGGGTCAATGTTTAATCATCCAAAAGTTGTCAGAAACCAAAAAATCCTCATAAATATAGTTTGTACCTCATCACCAGCACCATTACTAACAATTCAATCAGTTTTTAGTGGAATGGAGTTATTCACCCCTCCATACATCATAGTTCAATTAGGAACTCGTTTTCATGAAAAATACATGTTCAAACTATGTTTTAGGTACACTGGAAAAACTTAGATATAAATTGCATTAGTCTACCTTAACATGTATTTTTTTCCTAAATTGTATTTGCATTTTGAAACTTTCTTTTTTTTCATGGGGTGATGTAGATAAATAGAGATGAGACACCTCTGCTGTTCAGGCTCACTCAAAATCAAGCCAAATGAGTCATAAGGATTGAGTTTCAACCAGCTCCTTCCACTTCTCCCCCAAAACACGTCTCCCTTCTAGATTAGTCATTTCTAGAATCACTTTCTGTATTGAGTTTGAAATGACCAGCTCAAAAGCTGACTTGATGTCTATGACATGAGTCACTGCCATCCTGTTTGGGCCTGCCACCATCTTTACAATATTTCTGGCAGACAGTCTCGGCTGATGTGTATTGGGTGAGGATGACCTCTGTTTTTGTCTCGCTTGGAGGAACAGGTGTATCACATTCCTCATCTGATGGTTCATAATCAGTCCCGTTATAATCTGAATTGACCTCAAGACGGTCTTCATCTTCAGACACACCCTCCTCTATTTCACTGTCGTGATCAAGGATGTGCTCCAGAGCCTCCAGGGCTGTCGTCCTTTTGTTTCTGTCGCTCATGTTGTCCTACAGTAAGCTGCTGAGTTGTATGTATCTGCAGAGTGTATAGTTGGTAGGACTCCTCAGCAACCATTTTGTATGTTTCGCCCCTCTCCTGCTAAGTGTGGGCGCAGTTTTCCCGCGGGAGAAAGAAAGGTTCCTGTCAAAATAGTGTCTGTATTTCTCGCACAGGTGGGGTAGTTAGAAAAAGAGTGTATGTGCAAGATTGGGATGAAATAGTGTGTGTGTGTGTGTGTGTGTGTGTGTGTGTGTGTGTGTGTGTGTGTGTGTGTGTGTGTGTGTGTGTGTGTGTGTGTGTGTGAGAGAGAAATGGGGTGAAACATGGTGGGAGGGAGTAAGAAAGACTGTCTCACATGTTCAAAGAAAGAAATGGTCTAAACTTGACCCTTCTGACTCCTTGCAGCCTCCACTTTCACTGCCGGGTCAAATTGACCCGAACATCATCTCTGTAATATAAACCTGCAGGGAGGGGTTGCAAATACATGTTATTTTTTTATTAATTTTTTTTACGTTGATTACACTAATTAAGGCAAGCAGAAGAAGTTTGATACAGAAAAAGTACTTTAAAATATTTGTTCTAGATTTTCAAACTTTGAAACGGGTCAATTTGACCCTCAACATAACATGAGGGTTAAACGTCCCCAGTGAAAATCTGCCCTAAAATAAATTGTGTTCTTTCCCAAGTAAAATTAATTTTGCTGCAAAATATGTATTTTACCGGAACAAGAACACACAACAATCATTTACATGTACTCCTTATGACGGATTTATCACTAATATAAACCAAAACATGTTGCTATTCAGACTGATTGTGTTTACCTAAGGATGCCAAGTGCTGTATGGAAGCTTTTTTCTGCATGCCACTTCAGAAACAACAACCAAAACTGGCACTATACTGTAAGTTGTTTAGGGCTGTCAAGCTATCAGTCCTGCAGCAGATGCCTTGTGGTTAGATTACCAACGTGCCCCTCAGGAAGCAAAGAAACACGGAAAAACAGATTCAGACTTAAGGCACTTGAAGTAGAACTCTGACTATTTATTTTATTTATGTGTGTTTATACCGGAGGTCTCAAACATTGTTTCCTCTGAGAACAACTTTGACAAAATGAAACTGTCCGTGAGTTACTCAAGTTTAGGAGCATTTATTTAAAAAGCTGAGATCTACGCAGATGTTCTCTAAATACTGAAAAGTTTTAATACAAAATATAACATATTTAGGGAGGAGCTCAACTCCTGCTACACTGAGCAGACACAGGTGGAGGGAGAAAGGGGAGATTGTCCACTCAATAATCGATCCAGTCGATAGCGTCGTTCTCTTAGAAGGTTAAAGAATAAATAAATTTAAGAAATAATAAGATGGATCGCCAAATATACTTGGGGTCCGTCCACACAGTATGTCTATGTGTGGGAAACACGGCCTCTTGTTCAAATCTTCCACGATCGACTCAGAAAAGGGTTGTGAGCTACTGGTAACTGCGGGTTGGAGACACCATCTCTTTGCACTTTATCAAAGCAGTGATCAGACCGTCCTTCTGCTGCATTAACAAGCAACTCAAACAGACACGAGCACCATGTTGTGTTAAAAAAGTCAAATTCACATCGGTGCTGTTGAATTCCAAACACAGATGTGGCTGAGTGCACTGACAATGAATCATCAGATACTAAAAGAGAGTCTGGCTCCTTCCAGTTATTAATCCTCTCAGAGTTATTCAACAGAGCTGATGGCGCGCTCTCTCCAATAATGAATGAAGGGCACAACATCCAGAGGCCAGTTGGCAGGTACAACATGTCCGAAGGCTGCGGATCCACTGGGTGTTGAACAGAGTTTTGGAAGCTTTCCAGTTGTGGCTGGCAGGTGTTTTTTTTATTTCAGGAGGGATGAGTCATAAACTGCTTTTTGGCTTCATGACACACACATTTATACAGAAAACTGACCATCTGCACACAGCAAGGATGTCTTCTCGAAGTCGCACAAGTATTTAATCCATCAGCAGTCGCACCACTAATAATAGAAATGTCAAGAAAATGTCTACAAAGGAAATGAGAGGTTTAACTTCCAAGAGGCAAATACATAAGTTTAGCATGAAACTTCATTAGTCAGCAAAGCAAAAATACTGTTCTCAGAGATGATGCAATACTTATAATACATCACAATGCAATGAAGCTGAGACAGCAACAAGGAGACATCATCTGAGACTTCAGTGCACAAATCAAAAGGTCAAAGGCTCAGCAGCAGCAGTCATGTACTGTAGCAGCAGATGATGAAGGCTGACAGGCTCTTTGATGGAGGCTAATAAACCTGCCCGGTCTGACCACGGCTGAAACGCTGGATCAAGTGATTCACAGCAGACCAATTAAAGCAGGATGAGGGATGGGTCTGCCCAGAAGACAAAGTACACACTGTGTGTGTGTTTACATGTCTTTCTATGGTTATGTGAACCTATTTTGATTTAAAAAAAAAAAAAAAAAAAAAAAAAAAAAAAAAAACATATCCGTGTGGGCAAACACGTTGTGAGGACGTTTAGGCTGGTCCTCACAACTTGAGGCTAATGTCTTGGTTTTGGGGTTAAGGTTAGGACTATAAATTTAGGTTAGGGTTGGGGTTAGCATGGGGGTTTTGTTGATGGGGAGGGATTAAGAAAAAACATTACATCACTGAGTGTCCTCACAAAGACAGAGAGACCAACGTGTCGCTGACAAGCGGCAACCAACAGTGACGCCACCAGTTGGCTAAAGCCTCGAGTTTGGTATGTCTGTCATGGCCATCCTGCTGTTTTGGAGCTAGACGTGACCATATTTGGACGAGCGGGTGAAGAGTGAGGGGTGGATCTGACTCGATCTCCGAGGAGACTACAACCGTCCACCTATAGTGGAAACCTGCCCCCCTAAACATGATGCTTTTTGTGGCCTAATATCTAATTAATGACACAATTATTTTCAGATGGATCACCATAAAAATAATAAAAAGGAGTGATTTTAGCAAATTACGCCATAATGACTTGTGGACTGATATATTGACTTTGTATTTCATGACAGAAGTTGAATGGGAGTCTATGGAGCCAGAGCCTTTTTGGAAACCACCCCTAGTGGCCCTCGGTGGTATTGCACTTCATGGCGCTACTGCATTGGCCTCACTAGTCAGACCCAGAGGCTACGCCCACTTTTATGTACAGTCTATGATTGCTGAATCATCATCATTAATGTACAGTGCTTGGATGCACCAACACATCCATGATGTTTATATTGATATATTCAAATGAACACAGCTACTCCAAACATCATCATTTTATAATTGAGGAGTGGAAACAGAATTGACTCTAATTATATTATAAAATGCTGAAACTCTTCCCTGAAATCATAGATAATATCCATCAAACGTTAATAAGTAATCTTGCAGTCAGATCACTATCACATCACGAAGCCACTGATTGAATTTTAAAGGAGGCTACATCATACATAGGTGACATGTTTACTCTTTAGTCTCCGGGCTCAAACAAAGCCAAATTCTGACATCTACTGATCATCTCTTCTATATTTATTCTGACACATCCTTCCCTGTTTCTCATCTTAGTATGCATTTTGAATGTATAACGTGTCAACAGTTTTATTGGTTTCACACAAAACCCAGCATGCTGTCCCAGTTTTCTGCTCTCCGCTTTTTCTGTGGCTCCTTTTATTTTCTTTCCTTTTTTTCCCTCAATATTACTGATTACCGGCTAAAAATAGAAACCAGTTAGGTAATCCACTGGAATACATACAGTCAGTCATGTTATATGGTTTCCTTTAGAAACCAAAAAAAATAATTTCTGTTTACAGATGGCAATTAAGATCCTCTACTTGCTTGATTTTGAAATCAAAATAAAGAAAAAACAGATAAATGTTCATCAAACTGACAGATAATCATACATTTTAAAGTCTGTTTTTGACTGATTTTTATATTTCTAAAAATTAAAAAGTAGAAAACAGGGTGTGTTTTTTTAAAAATTTGTATTAATGCTGCAGCATGTACTCACTCTAAAAAGCTCATTTTGTTGCAGAGGTCCGGTCACACTACAGTGCCTACATCCCTCTTCCATAAAACATGTGGGTCAAACACAAAATGTCTCATCGCTGCATCTCTCCTCACACATTCTGATCAAATCACTTCAAGTTGCACACGACGGCATTACGTGTCTGTCTAACTGTGACTGAGCAGGGATCAGCTGTTTGGGTTTTATCACTACACCACAAGGAGATAAATCATGAGCTGTTGACCCGACCGCAACAAACGAGCAGGTGCAAAAGCAGCTTCAGAACGCGTTAGCGTCAACGGCGTCCCTCGCTGACTGCTTCAACAGTTATATCAAAGATTGCGATACTCCGCGTCTTGGAGTGTCCTCACAAATAGCATCCTGTATTTGGAACGGCTTCAGTTTGAGACCTAAAACTGTCTCTAAGAGGATAAGTGTTGCTGCCACAGTGAAGAAACTAAAAGCTCCAATTTGGCTTTTGCTCAAAAAAAACTGACTGTGAAAGTTTAATAACACACAAAAAACACCACAAAAAAACTATAAAGGTTTGTTCATCTGTAAATGTCTTTTTTTTTTTTTTTATCACAAATCTATATCAATCAACAAGTCTTTTTTCTTTCTTTTTGGAAATGTTCAGAAACCCTTTTATGCCACTGTCGCTCTGTTTGCTGGGCAGGCTTGATAAAACATTTATGAAAAGCTGGAAGCTTTCACTAAAATCCTGTTTCTATTTTCAGAGAAATAAACCCAAAAGTCTCCTCCATCATATGCTTTTACCATCTAACATTTCACTGCTGAAACAGTTTGGACAAAAAGGACATGGGAATATTTACCAGCCTGCACTGAAAAACGGACGATAATCTACATAAAAA